>NC_092876.1:98773824-99073824 GCF_028372415.1 Notamacropus eugenii
AAATATATTTGTAACATAATCAGGCAGTTATTTACTAACTGTCATTAATTTTTTGTTTTTTTTTTTAGCTCAAATCTGTAGGACCATCAGTGTGAAAGTCCAAGGGTTTTGCCAGTCACTAATGGAAACCACAGATCTAGTCCAAACTCCTACTTTTACGGATGATGAAACTGAGGTTCAGGAAGTTTCACTGACCTAGTCACAAATAGTAACCATTAGAGGTAGACTCTGAAATTAGGTCCTTGAACACTAGAGTCAATAGATTTTTCTCTGTAACACAATGTCTCAAGCAAAGAGACCAACTTTCCCTTAGTGGGGTGAGACTCATGACTGCACTAAGATTTTGGAAGATTATTCAAAAAGAACAAAATAGATGAAAGAAGTGTTAAAATGACATTATATATTAAGAAGATCTAGTTGTTCAGTTATTTCAGTCATGTCCAACTCTTCATGTCTCCATTTGGGGTCTTCCTGGCAAAGACACTAGAGTGGTTGGCCATTTTCTCCTCCAGCTCATTTTACAGATAAGGGAACTGAAACAAACAGGGTTAAGTGACTTGCTCAGGGTCACACATCTAGCAAGTGTTTGAGGCCAGATTTGAAGTCAGAAAGATGAGGCCCCACACTCTATCCACTGCGCGATCTCGTTGCGCCCTCCCCTCCCCAAAGATCTATGTATATGATCAAATTCAAGAATCAGCAGGAGAAGGAATGGTTGGAAATATTTGGATAAGGATAAATCAAGGGAAAAACAAAACTGATATTTATAATATATCTACAAAGCTATTCAAGAAGGAGTATATAGATGGGGAGTCTGATCACAGATTTGGCTCTGAGGCATGTTATAAAGTTAATGGAGCTCAACTATGTGAACATCTTCTAGACTTCTCTTTCTTTGTCAAAAATAGAGCCACTGATAACTTTTTTACTTGTCTTATGATAATTCCATATTTATCAAATCACAGAAGTGACAACGGGAACTGTTTATCTGGAACTGAATCTCACTAACAAAAATATAATGGTTATTACACTGGTCTCTACTTCCTGAGAGCCAGGAGAGTTATATTTCTATCCCTCTTCCAGGGTTCTCTGGGGGTTTGGGGGTGTCTAGTCTCCTCTATTGACTCAATCCTCTACTAATTGTGTCCCTTCAAATATAAGAATCCAACCACCTCCATCCAATTTAACCATTAATAGTGAAATTAGCTTTTACAAAGAAATATTTTCTGGAAAGGTGAATTAGTTTCTGAGCTTAGCTCAGTTCCTAAATAGCACCAGTTCCACCAAGTTCCAAGTCCAAAGCCCCCTGGGCTTGTGTCCCATGCACTCTCTGGGCTTCCCTGATGTTATGTTTGCCATATAAGGGCCTGGATACTTGGATCCAGGGACTCTTATGACTCAAGTTTCCATGCTGAGATTCTTCTCCCAGTACCTTGAACTGAAAAGTGCAAAACCCCAAATTGGTTTCTTTAGGCCACAGGGCATAAAGAAAGGAACAGTCTCTTCCTCAGGCCTTTACTCAATTACTGTTTCCATTTGGTGCCTCAATAAAGCAGAAAGAAAATGCAACCTACGCAATTTTAGATCCAAATTCTGAAAAGCCAAATGTACCTGGCATTGGACTTGCCCTCAATCACTTGGGCTCCTTTGGTTTCTCATGCAGGGAACAATAGGCTTCCTTTTTTTTGTTTTTGCTTTTTGTTTTTGTTTTAGTTCAGGTAGCCACAAACATCCTGCTGTACATCTACCCCTGTACTGTCCTTCCAGGCAACATATGTCTGAAGGAAGAGATTCCACCATTCATAGCCTGAAATCAGACTTCCCTGGATCAGACTTTCCTGTAGAAAACCAGCCACAAATGCAGAAACACAATCACACAGTGGGAAAAGAGAAACACAGTTCTTGTCATTATGGAAGGGCTCTACCATTTTCTTTCAGGCTTGTGTTTAGGTGGACTGGTTACTATTTGCTGGAAAAAAACCGAAAAACAAAAACACCTGTAGTATTTATCAGTGTCATGAGGGTGTTTTTGCTGTTCTAAGAAATGTCTTTGAGACTCCAGGCTCTCATTATTGAAACAAGTTCCTCTTTCCATCCTAACACTCATTTCCCACTGTAAGTGAAAAAAAATTAAATAAACAAATTCAACATTTATTAAGCATCTTCTTCCTAACAGGCACTATGCTAGAACCAGGGAAGAGGAGACAAAAAGAATTCCTGCTCTCCAAGAGCTTCCACTCTACTGATGGGATATTTCTTGTACATAGATAAGCATGATATAAGGTAGGGAGTGATAGGGCCAAAAAAGAGGGCAGACAACATCATTCTAGGAATATTTGGAGAATCGGGGGAAGGCTTCATAGAGGAGATGTCACCTGTTTCATTAAAGGCTGATAGTTTGTAAAAATTCAAGTTCAGTCTTGTTCCTCTTGGGATCCAATAGAGACAATTTAATATATAATCCAGTCTTTAATATGTGAATAGAGGTATTATCAATAACTCTAAAGCAGGGGAAATATTTTGATATCAACAGAAAGAAATGAAGTTGCAGAATAGTTTATATTACATGTACAGAATATATAATACGTACAATAGTACATTATAAATTGTTCCATCTCTAACTAAATGGAAATCCCTGTAGTTCTGTAGCCTCTTGTCTCCTAAATTCAATTAAAATATATAGGTCCATGTCACTGCATGGTTGTGTAATGGCAAGTAATTATAAAAATATTTGTCTAATCAGCACGAGTCTCATGAAAAACAGGCCAAAAGTCCGGGGAAAACCACACAGCAGGCTGGTTTTTTATTAAAAAAAAGTTTTATTTGATTTATCATCTCATTTATTTATTTATTATTTGATTTATTTATTTATTTTTGTGCTGGCAAAAGGAACTTCTGATAAAGAAACCCATTGTACCTGAGCGTATTGGAATGTGCTCCGTAACTTTTAGTTTTAGAGAGCTGCTCAGGTTACTGAGATGTCCAGTGACTTGGTCAAGGCCTTACAGCTTATATTTGTCGATCAAGAATTGAATGTGGATCTTGACACTGAGCCTTATTCAGAGGACAGACAGCTGGTCCTAGAGTGAGGAAGATCTGTGTTCAAATTTGGGAATAGACCCTTAGCTAGTTATTTGACCCTGGACAAGTCACTTAACCTCTCCCTCAGTTTCTTTAAATGTAAAATGAGAACAGGATTGTTGTGAGGGTCAAATGAGATGTTTGTGAAGCACTCAGGGCAGTGTGTGTCATGTAGTAGCTGCTTACTAAATATCTGCTCCCTCTTCCTTCTGCCTCATGCCATGATGCCTCTCATAGGATCAAAAGGTGAGAGATAAAGAGCTGGAAAGGATCTCTATGGTTATCTAGTCTACCTTTATCATTTTTAGGTATGAGAAATTAAGTGACTTCTCTAAGGAAATGCAGGTTCTAAGTAGCAAAGGTAGAATCTGAACCCACATCCTGTGACTATAGCTTCAGCTTATAAATTCCACTGAACCATATTGGTTCAATTTTATTGAATTTAGCAAACATTTATTAAATGTCTTCTACATGCTAGATATCATTCAAGATGTTGATAAAGACTCAGAGATTGAAAAAATGACACATCTCCTAGCCTCACACATACAAGAATAAATATAATACATGGTAGTATGTCATTGATCCTACAATCCCAGATTTAGATACAAAAGGGACCTTAGAGATAGAGTAGAACCTCGGTTTATGAGTAACCTGGTTTTATGCATGCTTCGCTGGATGAGGAAAAATTTTTCGCAAAATTTGTCTTGTAGGATGAACAAAAATTCTCAGTACGAACATCACATTTGGACTTAAATGGCTCCTGAAGGGATGATGCTCAACTAGGGCAATGTTTTTTGTTTTTTTTGTTTTTTGTTTTTTTGCTTTCATATGTCAAGCAAAGGAACCTCAGGTCGGTATACCGCCTAATTGGCCTCATTGGCATTGACCTTTAGTGAAGGCAGCATCATTTACTCTTAACAGTACCATTACAAGTGTGCTCATGTGTGTTTGAGTACTTGAACGGAAAAATAAATGAAGGCAGTAGTGTTAATCTTACTTTTAGTGAAAGAAACATAAGAGAAAACACTCCCAAAGTTGAAATCCCCGATGTTCACAAAGGACGAGATTCTCCTTACAAGAAATAACCTTTTACCTTCCCCTCCCTCTCATCTCTCTCACACCAGCCATGCCTCTTCTCAAAGGTAAGCGCAAGTTATTTTATTTTTGGTTTATGTTACTTACCAATCATTGCTATAATATTTCAGGCACATTAAGGATAAAAACTTTACTTAAAATAATAAATAATTATTTTTATATGAGTATTTTTGGGGATGTGGTACTGATCATCTGACTTTCCATTATTTCCTATGGGAAAATATGCTTTGCAATAAGAACAAATTGCACAATGAACAGAATTTCGGAAAGAATTAAATTTGTAAACCAAGGTTCTACTGTACAAAACTCTAATCTTTTATGACGAGGAAACTGAGACCTAGAGAAATTAAGTGACTTTCTCAGTCATACAGATGATAAATGCCAGAGAAATTAGAGTTTCAGCCCAGTTCATCTGACTCTAAATTTAGCGCTCTTTCTGTTTTATCACATATACACAAAAGGAATAAAGAGAAATCCAATTTAATTCTTCCAAATCAATTTTAAAAAAAATTCTTAAATTCTTTTAATGTTCATTTAGCATAGCTATGCTAGATATGAGGGAACACAAAGACTAAAAGTGAAATAGATCCTGATCTTAATTTGTTTATATTCTGCTCAGGGGGAGAATATGTTCACAGATAAGTAAATACATATACATATATACACACATACAGGCACACATACATACATACAGGCACACATACATACATACAATGAGTTTCAAATGGACTGGTCAATGAGAAGCCCATTATCTCAAGTACAGTTTTAAGCCACATTAGGAGGTAAAGAGATTCTAGAGGGCTGGTCAGTGAAATACCCAAACTCAGAACTAACTCCACTCCAACTCTAACCCTAACCCTAACCCTTGCTTCCTGTTCCTGGTAACCTCACCTTACTGTGCACCTTTCTGTCCCCGGTTACCTCATCTCCCCGCCCACAACAGGTTTTCATCCTTGGCTTCTCCTGGCTAGTGGGTATCTCCCTTAAATAGCCATTTCCCTGAAACAGCCACCTCCATTGGGGTGGGGCTTTCTTTATGGGGGGGCTGCCACCCTTGAGGGATCTGTCTCCCATAATGAGTGGCAGTCTCCCTTAAAGAGCTGCCCCCTCCTTTAAGCTGGGGTCTCTCTTAAGGAGTGGAGGAGCCTGCTTGGTGTATTGTGTTACCCATAATAAATGCCTTTATTCGATTTGGAGACAGCCTGAGTGAATTCTTTTGAGACAACCTTCCACCCCACTTTGCATCTCAGCATTTTGGGGTGCCCCTGCACCTCAGCATATGTGTGTGTATGTATGTGTGTATGTGTATGCATGTATATACACACACATATACACATACATATATGTTTATATATCTCCTTTTGGAGGGGACACTAGATATCTCTTGAACTGAGCCTTGAAGGGAGCGAATGGTTCCAGAAGTCAGAGGTGAGGAGGAAAGCATTTCAAGAATGAGGGACATCTTGTGTGAAGGCATGAAAGTAAGAGATTGACATTTGTGTATGGGGAACATAAAGTAGGCCATTTTGGCTGCAGCAGACAATGCATGATGGAGAGTGGTATGTAATCATCCTGAAAAGATAGCTAAAAGCCAGCTTCTAAGGGATTTTAAATATCAGATAAAAGAGTTTGTATTTTTTCCTTGAGATAACAGTAAAATGTTGAAGCTTTGTAATCACAATAGCTATCATAATAAGAGCTAGCCTTTATATAACAAGTGAATCTTCTTAAAACACAAGTTTTAAGAAAATCAATCTGGCAGTTGCCTGGTGGATGGACTGGTGAAGGGAGAGGCTGGATGTAGGGGACCAATGAAGAGGCTATTGCAGAACCTCACATGATAGATAGATGATAGGGGCCTGAACCATGTCTGCCATTGTGTGCCTAGAGAGAAGAGGACAGATGTGAGAGAAATCATAGAAACAGAATCAATAAGACTTGACAACTAATTTAATATGAAGGATGAGTGAGAACAAAGCACTGAGGATCATAACTCAGGTTCTGAACTTGGATGATTTAAAGAATGATGGTGTCACTGATAGGAATAGGGAAATTAGGAGGACAGGTGGGTTTAGGGGGAAAGAATAAATTCTATTTTAGATATATTAAGTTTGAGATACCCTAGAATATCCAGGTGAAGGTATCTAGCATACAGTTGCTAATGTGTAAATGGAGCTGGGGAGGCAGACAAGGACTGCTTGTGTGGAGCTGGTAGCAAAGATATAATAGCTGAAGTCAAGAGAGCAGAGGAGAAAAAAGGAGGGCCCAGAGCACATACAAATTGGAGGAATATCAGAGTATTTTTTACTTCTAATTTGAATGGCGGGAGCATGGGGGGCAGGGAGAAGGAGGGAACAAGCATTTATCGTTACCGTTGTTTAGTCATTTTCAGGTGTGTCCAACTCTTCGTGACCCCATTTGGGGTTTTCTTGGCAAAAATACTGGAGTACTTTGCCATTTCCTTCTCCAGGTCATTTTACACTTGAAGAAACTGAGGTAAATAGGGTTAAGTGATTTTCCTGGGGCCACATAACTAAGAGGTATTTGAGGCCAGATTTGAAGATGAGTCTTTCTGACTCCAGGCCCAGTGCTCTATCCACTGCGCCACCTACCTGCCTAATGCTTATTAAGTGACTTTAAATCAGGCCTCAGATACTTACTAGATGTGTAATCCTGGGCAAGTCATTTAAATTTTGTTTGCCTCAGTTCTGTCATCTGTAGAATTAGGATAATAATAGCACCTACTTCCCCAGGGTTGTTGTGAAGATTAAATGAGAGAATATTAAATGAGAGAATAAAGTGCTTAGCACATAGCCTGGCACAGAGTAAGTGTATATAAATGTTAGCTATTGTTATTTTCATTATTACTATGTACCAGGCTTTGTCCTAAGTGACTTACTAATGTTATGTCATTTGATCCACATAACCCTATGAGGCAGGTGCTGGGGGTATGAAGATATGTTGATTCTGAAGCCACATAATGAATAAAATGGAAAATGTTGGGTCTATGATGAAAATGAGGAATTTCCCACTTTCTTTTTGGAGCTGTATTATCCCATCATGGTTTGACTTTATAGCTTCCACATCCTTTCTCAAAATAACATCTGAAATATTCTCATTTAAATATTAAAGTTAATGGAAATTAATTTTATATTGAGCATGTATCAACTAGGACCATACCAAAACAAAGCCTAAACTGTTGAATACAATATATGGATATCTGTCGTTTCATTGATCTAGATAGTTTCAAGGTTGACTTGGTGCACAGATAGAAAAGGATGGTAGTGATGACATGGATTGACTGGTTTTACTTCTACTCCCCATTTCCTTTGGATGTGCAAGACAATGGCCATAGTCAAAAACATATTTGCTAACAGTTGATGTTTATAGTCTGTTAACCTTGTGTAGCTAAGGGAACAGTGATAAATAAATACTGGCCCAGAGCAGATTTGCTGGCAGTAGAGGGCATCAGTGAACCAAACAGTTATTGAAAATGATTTACAAGGCTGTTTTAACATATTTCCTTTAGATATTTTTTGGTGGGAGATGGGTGTCTGGATCTCTGTCAGTGTGGAAACCCCCTATATTGTTAAATATTGGCAAGTAACATTAATGGGGGAGCTGGGAAATTAAGTGAGGTCACATAGCTAATACATGTCAAAGACAGTACATGAGCTCAAGTCCTAACTCCAAGACTAGCTCTTTAAAGTGATTTTTGTTGGGTTTCATTTTCTTTGTCCAGGAGGACCCTGACTTTCAATGTAGGATGGGGGAGAAAGTATGACAGCTATTCCCTATAATTTTTTTCTTCTCATTTCTCTTTTTGTAAAGTTTAGGCATCCAGATCAGTAAATAACCTTTCAGATAATGTTAAACGGGTCGCACAGCATTTGGAAATTGTGCTTACCCTAGAAGAATAAGAAAATATTGGAACTACACCCTTCCTCTCTAAGGAGCACACATGGAGGGATTCCCAGCTGATATTTATGACTGCTAGGGGAGAAGCACATCATAAAAAGAGCTCTAGGTGAATGAATTGTGGCCGGGATCTGCTCTTACAATAATCTCAGCTCAAGGAACATAGCAGAGTCAATTCCTCAAGTTCTGAAGTCAAGCTTTAGTTTTCTGAAGATGTTCTTACTTTAGCTTTGGTAGATTTACTTGTTAAAAACAGAAAATTTGAGCACGGGAGAGCACCATAGGAACTAAGCAGAAACATTCCTTGATTCTCCTAAGACTTTTAAAAGTTTTTTTTTAATGTGATTCTTTTGGCTGAAGAGCATGTTTTGGTAGTTGATCCTGTATTCAAGAGAGAACAAAAAATAACGTTTTTCTAGATTGATTCCTATTAATTTATGAGTTGACATGCCAACGTATCATTTACATTTTGGTAACAACTGCTGGGTGTTGGTAGAGTTGGATGAAATCCATGGATGGAATGTACTCTTTGAAGCATTTGAACCATGTATATGCTAAAAGTTTAAAGGATAAATGTAACAAAATAATTCAAGAACACCTGTTCTGTCATTTCTGTCTGAAAAGCCTTTCCTATTTTGTGGGTTTAAAAACATGATCTGCAATTATTTTACTAAAATATTCTTTGCATTTTCAAATCTCCTGTTATGAATTGGGTAGAAACTAAGAGAGCTTTGCCTGTTTTATTCCAAGAGCCAACATGGCATTGAGTTTTAAATAAACCAGAGGAATTATATCACAGATTCATTTTTATAGGAATTCTATAGATTTTCTTATATACATAAGAGACATATATGCATTTTTGTGTAGAGAGGTTAGACATTTTGTAAAACCATTACCTGGCAGTAACATTGCTTTTCAAAGCTATATATTCTTATTATTTTTCATTGCTTCACTTATTCAGATTTCCAGAGGTGAGTTCTCTTGCTAAAATATTCATTATATTGTTAGATTATATAAACTCCTCAGATGGGTTAGTATTGGAAAGCACTAGTCCATATCTCAGAATGCTCCAAAGATTGACTTAGTTTCTGATACATTTTAAATTGTGAAAGGTCCTAAAGACCCTTTAAGGGTCAATTGCTTTTAAAAGCAGGCATAAATCCAAGATGTTGGCCACCATGCAAAGTTTCCAAGGATTACATGTCACTGCTGTTCCTTTTCCCTTATCCCTAGACCAGTGTAAAAAATATAGGTTACTCTACTGGGCACTGGGGCAAATGACTGACTGCCTTCTGAGAGTCTAACTCTGAGAAAGGCAGAGAAATGGTATTTATAGGATGTTAAGAAATTACTGATTTAAATAGCATCTGTCTATAACAAGCTGTGTGGTTCGTAAAAAAAACTCTGTTAGATGGCTGATTTTTTCCCCAAACACCCAGGGAAGATTTACCAGATTATGCAGACTGCTATTTTAAGTCAGAGACCCTCTATACCAGAAGAATTGATCTTACTGGAAACTTTATCTGAATAGACTTAGCTGCCTAAATGGGAACCCAGATAGCTGGATAACTCAGCTCATCCACTTCCTTCTGTGCCCCTTCCCACCTTCCTTCTCCTCTCCAAAGGAAGGTAAATTTGGATGGCCAGAGGATGCCCAGGTTATTTGGGGTTTACTGGCTAGATTTCGTTCTGTCTCTTTCTGTCTTTCTGTCTCTCTGTCTGTGTCTCTTTCTTTCTTAGCTTTCCCAAAACCTTAAACCCAGTGCACTCTGAAGTCCATAGATTGCACACCAAAAGGTCCCTGCCCAAACTCCACTTAATGGCTGTTTTCTGCACCCTCCTGGTTTCAGAGTCATTATCAATAGTAACTGTTGCTGTTTCTCTCCCAGATTGATTTACTTATTTTTTTTTTGTTTTGCTCATTGAAGGGGCTATTCCCTGATTACTTCTTAGAGAGGCTTATTCACTGAGTGGCCTTACCTCACTCTAAGTGAGTAACTGAATAGGCCAAGGTCTCCCCAGGCATCCTGGGCCTTCTCCAGTCATCCTGATGAATATCTGGTCACTGGATCTAAATGGCTCAGGAGGGGAAAGTGAGGCTGGTGACCTTGCACAGCCCTCCCTTACGCAAAACAAAGTCAAGTACAAGTCATGTCATCATTTCTCTGATGTCATGGTCTTCTTCAAAAACAAAGGACGAACACAGACAGACTTTTCTACTGCTTCCCATCCCATCCCAGACAAAGGAGGTGGGTTGGGGAAATAAAGCTCAGTTGGAAGAGATTTCAGTTTTGTATCACTTTGATATGCTTTTTGTAGTAAAACCAAATGAACCATTTCAAAAGGCTATGCTGTCATGTTGACAGTATCTTATTTAGTCCCCTGGAAAGTAATAGTAGTAATCAACGTGTATTTATTGCATTCTAACCAGTCAATGACTAGAAACCATACAGAAAAAACATTATTCTAATAAATATTATCGAAATATTTGTAGGTAGTATATACAAAGGAAGACTATTATTTTTGTTATTAATGGCAGGCTTTTACGAAGAAAGTGTTATTTCTTATTTTTTAAAATAAAATGCCTCATTATCTCTATTCCAGTGTTGCTTTTTATGGCTTGCATCTTTTCTTACTTCTCATGGCTTCTCTTACACCAAGAATGTAGTCTATTGATGAGCATGGATGGAGCCCCCTGAGATGCATGTATAGATAAGAAACTGTCATACAATAGAAAGAATATCAGTAATTACAGATGTGTGCATGTGTGTGTGTGTGCATGTGTGTGTATGTGTGCATGTGTGTGTATGTGTGTATGTGTGCATGTATGTGTGTATGTGTGTGTATGTGTGTACGTGTGCATGTATGTGTATATGTGTATATGTGTGTATGCTGAGGGGTAGGGAGTTAGGAAGGGAGGAAGGAGGATGGATGATTATGAAAATATTGCCAACTGGTGTAGCTGCAGCCTTTGTTTTGTCAGAGCTGCCTGCCTGGGAACAGTTGCTTCCTGGCTAGGAAGCTATGGTGATGAATTCCTTTCACTCGTTAATCAACTACCATGGACTTCTTCGGCAAGGAAGGATGAACACATACACCTGTAGATAATAAGTTCCTGATTTTTTAGTTAATTTAGTTAATTTTAGATAATTTAGTTCCTGATAGATTGTTCTGCTTTACATTGATGGGAGCGTTGTCAAAGGCGTTACTTGCTTTTATGTCCTCTCACCTTCTCAAAACGTTTTCTGTCCATTTGCCATAACCTTCTTTCATTATCCTGTTTCTGTCTAGTCATGGTTGGTAGTGAGTGAACTAGGATCATAATATAGTCTTGATCCCCTATCAAATAGAATTATAGCCTGGCAAGCAGGAATATAAAGATAATGCCATGGTTTTCTGCACTTGTCCCTCCTTTGTTGGTTGTATACTTCTATTGGTATCTTATTCTTATGGTTATTCAACGGGCCACTATGGTTCTGGAAAGCACTTCTTTCCTTGCAAACTAACCTCAACCACTAGTCTAATTTTCCTGTTTTATGGAGGGAATTACATTACAGAGATAGATTTTTCCATTATCATGACCACAGTTAGGCCTGAACAAAGAGTCCATGTTGTGTTGGAGCCCAAAGTTGCAACAATGAAGTCATCCTCCGACATAGGTGATTTTTTTTCCAGTGATAAAATCTGAGGTCCATTTCTTAACTGCCTATGTAATTTGGAGCAACTCACTTAATCTCCCTGGGCCTCAGTCTCTTCATCTGTAAAATCAAGCTATAGAAAACACATGAAGTTTTGGTTAAATTTATCAGCATAAAGAATTCCTGGTGTGGAAACTCCCATCATCAAATCAGATTACTATTGATCTCTGACTAAGCAGATCTGTACTCACAAAATGCTTGAGAAAAACAGAGGATCAGTTACACAGTTAGGACATATCTAGGTATAATTTGAAACCAGATCTCCCTTGCTTTAAGCTTAGCACTATGAACCTGACATTCTTTACCATTTTCTAATGAAACTTAGTAAAAAAAATAAAGGTAGAAAAATTCATTGTCATCTAAGAATTTATACAATTTTTTTTAAAAGAGTAGCAATAGATCATTTCACAAAAACCGAATTATTACACTACTTGATCATTTTGCAATCAATTAATCAATATCTATTAAGTGCCTCATATGTACCAGGCACTATTAAGTGCTAAGGATACAAAAAGAGAAAAAAGATGGTATCTACCTTCAAGGAACTTACAATCTAATAAAGGAGACCACATGCAAAGAAATATACAGAGCAAGCATTATACAGGATAAATAGGAAATACCAGAGGGAAGGCATGTGAATTAAGGGGTGTTGGAGAAGGCTTCTAGTAAAAATATGGGATTTTATTTGGGACTTAAAGGAAACCAAGGAGATCAAATGGCAAAGTAAGGAAGGAGAGCATTCTAGGCATGGAAGACAGATAGAGAAAAATACTCAGAGCTTGCAGATGGAATATCTTGTTTGTGGAACAGCCAGGAGGCCAGTGTCACTGGATCAAAGAGATATGAAGGGGAGATAATGTAGGAAGACTGGGAATGTAGGAAGGGGCTAGGTAACAAAGAGTGTAGCAGCAAACACCCTGACACACATCCAGGATGGCCTGTGGGCACAGGTTCTTAGATCTGTTTTCCTAAAAGAAAAGCAACTTTTCAGGGGTCAACAATCTACTTTAATTACATTCACCAACAGAGAAAATACAAGCAGAAAAATAAAGACCAACAGACAGGGCTTGTAACTGTCTGACCATAAACAGGACGTACATCACAAATCAACAGACAGAGCCAACTGTCTGACCATTACATAGATACATAGATATCAGAGAGGGAAGTACCAACATCTGGGTTTTCAAAGCCCGGGGTAGGGGAGGGGGGTTGCTCGTTAATGGCTACCCAGAGTCTCATCTGGCACACAAACCTTCTTCCAAAGAGTAAGCCCCCAAAGTAAAACATCATCTCAGAGTATATATACACTTTTCAGAGCCAGAGAGCATCATGACCTTTGTGACCCAGTGCCTTTTACAAACTAACAAAAGGTATGAGTCTTCCTATAAAACAAGCTTCCCTTAATGGGCTCACCTAAGACCTGCTAATGGGAGGGGAAGATCTAAGTCTCATTGACATTACCTTGGTTTTGAAAGTCAATCCAGAGCATTTTGTATTTGATCCTGGAAGTGATACAGAACCACTGAAGTTTAAGGAGGTAGGGGAAGGAGGTTATGTACAAACCTGTGCTTTAGGAAAGTCAATTTAGTTGCTAAATAGAGCATGGATTACAGCAGAGACAGACTTGAGGCAGGCTGACCCACCAGCAGTCTATTGCAATAATCCAAGCATCAGGGGATGAGGGCCTGCGCTAGAGAAGTAGCAGTACCAGAGAAGAGAAGGGGGTGTATGGGAGAAATGTTGCAAAGGTGAAATTAGCAGGCCTTGGCAACAGATAAGATATAAAGGGAGAGAAATAATGAGGAATCCTGAATAACTTTCAGGTTGTGAGTCTGAGGAACTGTGAGGATGGTGTTGTTCTCCATAGTGATATGGAAGGTAAGAGTGAAGGAGAGTTTAAGGGGAAAGATAAGTTCCATTTTGGACACAATGATTTCAAGAGGTCTACTGGACATCCAGTTCAAGATGTCTGAAAAAGCAGTTGGAGATGAGAGATTAGAGGTTGGCAAGTGTTTGGGGCAAGATAGATAAATCTGGGAATCCTCAGCATAGTGATAGTAATTAAATCTATGGAAGCTGATGAAATCACCAAGGGACTTAGTATAGAGGGAGAAGAGATGAGCACCCAAGGAAACATCTAAGTTTAAAGGGTATGATCTAGAAGACGATCCAGCAAAGGAGACAGAGTAGGAGTGGTGAGATAGGTGGGAAAAAAACTAGGAGAGAGTGATGTCCCAAAATCCTAGAGAGAAGAGAGCAGGACAAAATCAGGACAAAAGGTGCAAATCAGTGTTTTTATTTCATTCCCCTTTGAACTGTGTTCTACACTCTGTAAAAAAGGAGTTCAGGGGAACATCAGGCCAGTTTAGCTTTATAACTAACTTTATAGAAAATGAAAGCTGAGGCCAAAGGCAGTCTATTTAAAATCTAAGTAGATATGCAGAGAGAATATTGTAGCACAAGTGGTACATCTAGCATCTTAATGCTTATAATTCATCAGGAATCCAGGCTCAGCATTGTTTAAGACCCCAGAGTCTTGTAAAGGGTCTTACAGAGTAAAACCAGGGGAGCAGACTTATGGCTCCTGGGTTGGGTAAATGAGGCTGCATGACAAAGGCAGCTTCCAAGAGGTCAGAGGTTGCCTGGGTTAGGGATTAGAATCTGAAAGCTTGGCGGTTTGCTACAATTAACCAAGAGACTGGTGAATGAGCCTGGAGGGAGCAGAAACCCATGCCTGTTCCTAGCTCATTAAAACCTCTAGAAATGGGTCAGAAAATACGCTCCCAGCAAATTTTTAGTGGTTTTCACTTTATTACCATTAAAAAGAGTTAGCCTAAGTTAAAGTGATGAGTAATTGACCTTGTTAGGTAATAAAAAGGTTTTGGCTAAAAATTGGCCCATGATTCACACATTACTCAGAAGCCTCAAGCTTCCTGAAATGCTTAATAAAACTCCAGATCTCTTGATAAGATCCAAAACGCTAGTTTTTCTTCTGATACAGATGTGGCAGTACTGCATTCCTAAAATATGATGTTTCCCTGGACAACTCCTATGGCCTCATTTCTGAACAGTAAAAGTCGATATCAGTCAGGAATGGCCTTATTTTTAGTCTGCTTCTAATAACTATTACATTTTACAAACTGATCGTTTATCTATTTAAAAAAATCCTGCTTGCTCTGGGTGCGTTACAATCATTTCACAGTACCTAATAAACATGCCTTGTACTCAAAGGCTTGTTGGCAGATGTTTAACAACTGGTTCTCTGGAGGAAAAATGTATTCATGACACATTTTTAAGTTTAATCTGTATTGGTCACACTATCTCCATTACATTCTTAAATCTAGACAATCAACCAAAAAACAAATCCAACCTTGATTTATAGTATTTGATGATTTTGGAGGTATACATGTTTGTTCTGAGAATCTAATAACTGACTTTTGAGAGACAGGTTGAACTGGCTCCAGTGTGCTCCAGCTTGTATTAGTGCAAAGGATCTGTCAGTTGTTCATATTCCTGGCATGGAGACTGTCTACTAACACAGGTCACAAGTTGCATGAGACACATAACGATTAAATAATTTACTTAGTGTCAGTTGGTTGGCTGGTTGTTGTCCTTCATCTTCCAAGAGGATCAAAATGACATCCCCATGATAAAGTGAAATTTCAGTGTGTCCAACTGTGGCTGATCAGACCAATGTGAGCTTGGAATTCTGCCACAGATTGGGCACAGATAGTCCGTGTGAATCTTTGGAGTGGATATCCCAAATTTGTGCATCTTGTGTTTACTTTGTGCTATCTCAATTCTGCTTTGCTCAAAGACCACAGCACACTTTCTGATATAGGCCAGCCATGTCCTGTGCTAATGTCTCCCACGTTGCACAGTCAAATCCAAAGTTCTTGAGAGAGAGACCTTGAGAGTGTCCTTGTATCGCTTCTTCTGGCCACCATATGATAACTTGCCCCATGGGAGTTCTCCATAAAAGAATCTTTTTGGCAAGCATACATTTTGCATTAGAACAATGTGGCCAGTCCGTTGGAATTGAGCTCTCTAAAGCACAGTTTGAATACTTGGCAGTTCAGCTTGAGCAAGGACTTCAGTGTCTGGTACCTTATCCTGCCAGGTGATCCTCAGAATCTTCCTAAGACATTTCAAATGGAAGCAATTCAGTTTCCTGGAATGACACTGGTAGATTGTCCATGTTTCACAAGCATATAACAATGAGTTCAGCATAATGGCTCTGTAGACTTTCAGTTTGGTAGTCAGTCTAAGACCGCTTCTCTCCCAAACTTTTCTTTGGAGTCTCCCAAACACTGAGCTAGCTCTGGCAATGCATGCATCAACATCATTGTCAATGTGTACATCCCTGGAAAGTAATGGAGGTAAGTAAACACCAAGGTAAATGAACTTATCCACAGTATTCAAAACTTCTCCATTTGTTGTAACCAATGGTTCCATATATGGATGGTGTGATAGTGGCTGTGCACAGGAGCACCTATGTTTTCTTGGTGTTAATTATTAGGCCAAAATTAGCACAGGCAGCAGAGATTGATCCATACTTATTTCATACATTATTTCTTTTTGCAATTAAATTAATTTATCTTTTATGCATGCAAGTATTATGTCATTTGGTGTGTATATATTAAATATATTATCTCATTTTCTGTTACCTTTACTGTAATTTATCTTTCCTGATATTGTAATTTTTTATTTTTCACATAGCTGATTGCCACATTTGATTTTTAAAAATCACATCATATATAGTAAGTATTTTCCATCTTCTCATTTTCATTTTGTATATATTTTTATATGCGTTTCTTGTATGTAGCAAATTGATGGGTCTTGATTTCTAATCCATTCTGTCATTTTATTTTGTTTTATTAGATTGTTCATACAGTTACATTTAAGATTATAGCTCTTAGGTTTGTATTTTCTTTCATTTCTTTCTTTTTTTATTGATTTTACTTTTTATTGATTTGTCATAACAGTCTTTATGATTAGTTTTATTTCTGCTTCTCTGATACTTGCCTGTACCCATGGTTTCTCCCTCCCATTCCTCTCCTTCCTTCCTTCCTTCCTTCCTGCCTTCCTTCCTTCCTTCTTTCCTTCCTTCCTTCCATTTCCCACAATATATCAGGTAGGGCTTCTGAAGCACAAAAGTCGAGATCTCGTTTTAACTTTACTTTCCCTTATTTTATTTTTTTTTTAAATTTGGGTGTGGACAGAGACCTTTATTATACCTCTCCTATCAATTAATTAAGGAGACAGGGAAGTGTGGAAAGAATCATACTGTTTCCTGAGGTTCCTGCCCCTTACCTTTACCATGACTACTTCTGAGGTTGCTACCTCTATATCTGTGTTTCCTTAATCACTCTAGGTGCTGGGTATTCTCTGTCTGCTCTTCATTGACCAAATGGAAACTTTAGGCACCATACTCTGGTCATGTATGTATCATCACTGAGTGTCATCTGTTGGACTGCTGGGCCAGAGGAGGTGAGGATTCATGTGAGTACTTGTGACTGGTGATTTTCTTGACTGTGGCTCCTTTGGAAACAAGTTCCATCACCAGTGAGCTGCAGGCCATCTCTTAACCCCAGGAACATGATAATCTTACTAATTTGGCAATTAGTTCTGGAGGACTTAACCAGCCTAGCCCACTTAAGTGAGCTTTTTCTGACCGGGACCAGTTCACTCTTCCTTAGATGTCTTAGTGCATCCACTGCCTCCCTCCCCTCTACTCACCCCCCTCTCTGCAAGGGGATTACCATTGGTGCTGGACTTATCGTGGCCTCCAGATTGTATTTAGCCCCATTGCAGTTCAGAACTTCTAAGATCAAGTTATAGACTCAGCCTTCCTTAGTAGCAAGGATGATAGGTGTGCACCATCACACTGAATTTCATTTTTGTTTTGCATGATGTCTCAAATGTATCTCTTGGGGAAAGCCCATTAAAAAGTAATACCTGATAATTCAGGATATATTTTATCCTCTTTTCCCCATTCTCACAGCTACCCCCTAGTTTGAGTTCATATTTTTCTTACTAATGCTATTGCAATACCTTTATAATTTATCTCTCTGCTTAAAGTCTCTCCCCACTCCAATCCATCCTTCACAAAAGCTGCCTAAGGGACTTTCCGAAATTGTAGGTCTTACTATGTTACCCCTCTACTCAGTAAATTCCAATAGTTTTCTATTTCTTCCAAGACCATATATAAATCCTAATTTTGGCATTTAAATTCTTCATAACTTATCTCTTTCTTATATTTTCAGTCTTGTTACACTATTCTCTTTCATTCAACTGGCTTGCTTGCTGTTTCTTCTTACACAGTACTCCAACTCTTCTCTCTCTGTCTTCGAACTGCCTATCACTTAATCCTCTCTCTCTCCCCTTTTGATTCTGACACTCCCTGACTTCCTTTAAGACTCAGCTTAAGTACCTTCTTCTCTAGAAGGTTTTTCCCAGTCCCTCCACCTGCCAGTGCCATACCCTCTAAGGTTATCTTCCATATACTCGATATTTATCTTTCATAGAAGGATTTAAAGTACTTTGCCTACCCTATTAGAATCTGAACTTTTTGAGAGCAGGAAACATTTTAATTTTTCTTTGGGTTCCCCAGCATGGAGCTTAGTATTACCCCAGCATAGTTCCTGGCATATAATAAATGCTTAAAATCTTTTGTTGATCGATTGGCTTTTTGGAATATCATATTCCAATCTTTCTTATGGTTTCTTGTTTATATAAAATAGTTTTTAGTTGTACAAGTAGACATTCTTTCATAGCTAGACTTTTATCCTGGCTACTTGCAACATTTATTGTTTATTACTGAAATTCTAGGATTTGATCACTGTCAGTCATGAAGCTCCAAGTCCAGTGCCTTTCTTTAACAGTGCTGCAGATTCACTTAATAAGTATTTTTTCACCTTTAGCCAAATTTTCTGCAAACTTTTCTCATGTTATTTCATGCAGTGTGGTATTCAATAGCTACATTTTCTTTCTTCCCCTTCCTGAACAGAATCAATATTTTTTGTCTCAGTATGGAACATAGAGGGATTCAGCTCATTCCAGTTTGCATCTGCTGTCTGTGCAGTTTCAGCTCCATGGAACAAACTGCCTTTCCCAGGATAAGCTCATCACTTTTAAACTCACCACCTTGCTGTTAGCTCAAACCCTGATTTACACTGTCTTCCTCAGCCTCCTCTATCCTCTGATTGGAGCATTAGAGGGTGGAGTACTAAACTCTTCCCCATGCCTTCCTTTATAGAGGGCAAAAACTGGAAGTCTTTCTCAGCTCCTTCCACTTTGCATCTGCTGCCCTGCCTGGAACAAGATGCTCCTTCACCGGGTACCCCTTTGTCTATTCTCCTTTCCCATTTCTTCCCTCCTTTTGTATGTTGTCTCACCCGTTAGATGATAAACTCTCTGAGGGCAAGGACTGTCTTTGTATTAATTGTATCCCTAGTGTTTAGAACATTGCCTGGCACATAGTAGGCATTTAATAAATGTTTCCTGGATTGGATTGGATATTAGATATTCCACGACTGGGAAGTCACTATGGTCAGACCCTCTAATTCAAGCCTTTTGGTTTTCTTATACTAACTGTGCTCAAGCATGAGATAAACTGAGAAAAGGTAGAGTGAAGGGGAAAGTTAAGCATTTCAACTCTCTGATATTGTTTCAAGTAATGTTTTTTACCTTGTGTAGTGTTTTTGTCTTCTTATCTTGCTTCCACTTTACTATTGATTTGGTGAATATTTCTTTCCTTTTATTGAGATTGTCAATTTTTGAGATACTATTATCATTTTTTTGCTAAATTACTCTTCCCAAGGAGAATAACTTGGAGTTGTTAAAATCAGTGAACCATCCGGAAGAAACTACATGACATTTTTTTGGTGACTTTCTTTTTAATATCTCCCCTACACCTTGGTGTTCCTTCCCCCGGCTCTCCCCAATTATAACAAGCTGTCTATCCATCCTTTCTTTTGGCAAATGATTTTGTTCCATCTGTTTTTTATTGAATGACACAGGGGAAAGCCAAATTTTCCTAGCTAGGAATAGTTGGGTGAGTTCTTTGCTATGTCTGTTGTGGATTCTGTTTAACTGTTTAGCATAATCCCATTTTTAGCTCTTTGAGGAAAGATTTGCTTTTGTGATCAGTATCTAAGCTGTATCCAAGGTTTACTCCCAGACCTCTCTTTTCAGTGCTTTAAAGTCTCTTTCATGCCCAACCTCCTTTCCAGGGCAATATAAGATGCCATCTTAATTATCTGAAATATCAAGAAACATTAACATCCACAGCATTATTTTATACTTATGGGGTCTTGGTAATTAAATTTTCATTCAACTGATATAATTCATCTTTATTTGCTATGACACCAAAGTGAGATGATTATAGCTTAAGAGAACCAAACAGACATTGTTTCTCTGGAAAATGCAGAAAAATCAGTGAGTAATTCTAAGAATTTTGATGTAATAGTTCAACTAAGTAAAAGTCTCTAATTTGTTTTGTCCTTTAAATATTTTAGAGGAGATTATTTTGCTCTATGTTTTTCCATGATACAGCTGAAGAGCTATATCTCTGACCATTAGAAAGCCTTTACTCAAGTTTGACCTTCATCACCCCTGCCTCCAGTTAGATGATTTTCAGTGAAAGATTAATTGATTTACCATTGACCTGAAACATTTTTCTCATGTTCCATTTTCAAGTCCCTAGAACTTTTAGTTTCTTTTGTTGGATGAGTCTGAGCTTTCCCTCTGGCTCTCATGCAAGAGTCTGCTTCTCTCCAGAAAGACCACTCCCTGGATTAAATAAATGTTTATTGAATGAAACAAAACTATTAAGCTATTATTATTATTTATTCAGATTCTCATAAATACATAAATAAATTGAATAAAATATTCTTTTCATCTAAATTTACTCATCTGCACAATTGCATGTAGTCACTTCAGCATAGGTAGGTATTTTTAAAAAGTTGCACCCTTAACATCAGCTGATTACTGAATAATCAATTATTTTTTCAGAAGTTGATTATCCAGGACCCTTAATTCTTTTCTCTTTCCTTTCCATTAATAGCCTTTGCTGAGTACAGAGGGAACAATTAATCATTGCTGTCAGTTTGGAAGTGGAAAAAACTGGAAAATCTGTACTTCTATTTATATAAATATAAATTTTGCTGTTTTGTTTTCAATTTCAACAGTATGTTCTTGGCTACAATAAATTGTTACTGTTTATTTACTGTGTTCCAGCACTGTTGGTTTTGATTCATAACTCAGCTTTGTATTTGTTTTATTGGTGGCACTGATCATAGGTGATAAAGTCAGGAATTTGTCTTTTTAATGCATTCCACATGGAGTCTAGCAAGCTATAACCTGTAGATGGACATTTCATAAATATTTTTAGATTCACAATAATAATAGCCAACATAACCCTCAATGAATTTGAACTATTACTGTATTTCATTGTTCTATCTTACTGAGCACTGATTAAAGGAGAGAAGTCAAGGACTATTAGCAATTTCCCAGGCACTTTGGAGGGAAAAACTGGATTTGGTGAACCATTCTTTTCTCTAAGACCAAATGTTAACTCTTTGGATTTTATCAATGTTATTATTCCAATGATACTCTAATACAGTGCTTTGGTGTTTATATATTTTTGATAAAGTTTACTTATTTATTACAAATTAAATCTTTAACTATATCTGAATGACTGAGCAGATTAAAAAGTATCAAATAATGATGGTTGCATATTGCTGCATCTAATGTTGCATATTAGAAAATGACAAGCAAATTTCATAAAATCTAGTTCTGGCATGCACTGCCGTTTCTGGAAGCTGTTGTGACAATAGGAGGACAAGTTTGTAGCAAAAACATTATTTTCCTCTGTAATAATTTTATTCCTGAATGTATTACTTTTGAGAGACTGAGGGATTGTTACTTTTTTTTTTTAAATCTCACCATACCTACTTTCCTACTCAAGGATTCTTACTGCTTCTTATTGGTTTTAGGATAAAATATAAACTCTTTAGTTTGGCATGTAAAGCCTTCCACAGTATGGGGTCCACCCTTCTTTTTCAGAATTATTTCACTTTATTACCTTTTACTGCATCTGTTGCAGCCAAACTTAATCCCTGACCTTGGCACTTTAATTTCCAACTTCTCATGGCATTAAGGTGTTCTATGGCATTAAGGTCTTCCTTCCTCACCTTCATCTGTTAGAATCCATAGCTTCTTTCAAGATTCACCTCATGTATAATTTATTTCTATGGGAAGCTTTTCCTGATGCCCTCAGCTTTAAATGATTACATGCATACTTCTTTGTTAATATGTTGTATCTCCCTCTCTCACTAACAGAATGTGAACTTAAGGATGGCAGATGTTTTTTGTATTGTCTGTATTTTCAGCTACGAGAATACATTGGATTGTATAGGATTCAGTGATTATTGTAGACAAAAATAGAATGGTAAAAGGGAAAAGTACTGCATCTTTTCCTGAATTTGGATAAGAAATAGAAAATATTGTTAGAATCTTACTTTTGGATGAAAGGAAGAATTTATTTTAATGAGAAAAATAATCTTTGGAACAATTGCTATATTTATTCTATTTCTGCAGAAAAAATCCCACTGTATTCAAGTTTGTGAAAATTTTGTGATTGCTATTAAACTATTGGAAACTGTCTTCATAAAGCATGATTTAAAACATGCTTTAGTAGTGATAGTTTATTGATGACATGGATTCATTAGCATCCGTTTAAAAAGTGTTTGTGCTTTGTCACATCAGCTGCAGAATTTCTCAGTTAAATTATGGCCTTTTAATGCTGGAATCTCTCCACTAAAGTCTTGTTGATTTCTCGTCATGGCTTGGAGGTTCTTACAGGTCATGCCACAGAAGTGTAGACTCTGACAGGTTTTTGTCATACTAGTAATGCTTAAAATATGGACCTGTTAGTGAAGGGAATACCTGTACCCAGAGTTGTGCTGGAACCAGCCTATGTCTTAGGAGAATTGATTATAACGTTTTCAGTGTGAGCATTTATACCTTGGAAATTAGTAAATGCTACAGTTCTTTGATTTATTGTTTTATTGCATGTCTAGACTCAAGAAAGTGATGTAAACATGTTTGTAATATATAAATACATTTTTCAGAGATCTGCTTAACAAAACCAACCAACACTTGCTTGTCTATTCTAGACAAGTTATAGTATGATATAATGCTATTATAAGAATGTAGATGACTCTCCTCTAAGCGTCTTTAAAATTCGGTGTTTTAATAATAGCAATAGGTAGCATTTATATAGTACCTATTATGTTTCAGGCACTTTGCTAAGTACTTTACAACTGGTTGTTGTCCTTTGTTCTCGACGAGGACCAGATGGCATCACTCTGCTAGAGTCAAGTTTCAGTGTGTCTGACTGTGGCTGAGCAGACCAATAGGAGCTCAGAATGCTCATGAGGACCCATAACAGGATGGTGGTAATGGGAACCATAGAAACAGTTAGATGTGAGAGGTGTAAAGGCAGAGATTATAGTCCTCCCCACCTCCTGCCCCAGAAAATTGAATATGAAAAGTTCACCAGTATTTTAAATAGGAGAGTCTGGGTGAAAGATGCTAACACTAACAGAGCTTTTTGTTAGAAAGAACAGATTTATGGGGAAATGGGGAAAGATGGTAAGTTTGGTTTTGAAAATGTTGCATTTGGGGCTCTGGTGTAACATCCAAGCGAAGCTGAAGATGGAGAATCAGGCCTGGAGTTGAAAATAATGAGGTCAAACTTACGTTTGTGTAGCACATTGAACTACAAAGCTAAAATACTTTTTTTAATAACAACCCTTGAAGTAGGTAAGTAAAATAATAATAATTTTAAGTGACGTTTATTTAGTGCTTTAAGCACTTTATATGTCATTTGACCCTCTAAACAACACCATCAGGGAGGTAGTTTTGTATACGTATTATTATCCTCATTTTACACGTAAAGAAACAGGTTCAGAGAAGACCTACGTATGGTTAATTAAGTAGTAAATGTCTAGGGCCAAATGCAAACAGATCTTCTGACTCCAAAGTACACTATTCATTATGCCATGGCAGGGAATCATTTACATGGAGGCAGAAGCGGAATCTATGATTGTTGAAGCTCAGGGTGAGGAGGGGGGGGGGAGAAGGGGGAAGGGGAAGGAGAGAGAGAGAGAGAGAGAGAGAGAGAGAGAGAGAGAGAGAGAGAGAGAGAGAGAGAGAGAGAGAGAGAGAGAGAGTAGGGGGAGGATGAGGGGGAGGAGAGAAAACAAAGGATGTACCACTAGGGACAACATCTGTCTTCCTATTTTGGAGGGCAGATAAGAAACCAATGGAAAAAACAGAGGAGCAGGAGAGTGGCTTATTTCTAAAGCCAAAGAAAAATATATCCAAAGTGTGGCAGGTGATTTGTAGTGTGAAATGCTGCTGCAGGTCAAGGAAGGTATAGGCTAAAATAAAGCCCATATCTGTTGATGAGAAAAGCACTAGGGACTTTTATGGTGACAAAGTGAAAGCCCTGGGTATAGGCAACTATTTCCAAAAAAACCTTTTCTTATAGTTTCTTGTAATTTTTCAACTTTTTCTAGGCTATTTCCCTGTGACCTAGAGTTTATCCAAATAGTATATCAAAAAATTTGAGAAGATGCCAGCTTCACCTATTTTTAATTAATTATGAAGATAATGAAGAGAGAAGAAAAGATGTCATTTGTTGTTTTCCTCCCAGGGTCACTGAGGTCTGCCCAGATTCTTTGAAGTGGTACTGATATTATTTACTAAGTCATGCCCACTCTCCTCCCTTTTACTTTCTTGTGACATGAATTATCCATTTTCTTTTTTCCTTAAAATGCTTTTAGGAGCAATTTTTCAAACTCTCCATATATAAACCTACATATAAATCATATATTTCTTCATGATTTTTTGTTCTTTTTCCATCTCTGAATACTTTGTTTCATCTGGAGCTGACTCAAGTTTTTTTCTGGTTTAAAAAATAATTTCCAAATATTTCTCTCTCACATGTAGAGACCCTTCTCTTGTAACAAAGACTAAAAGAAAGGAAAAAATAAAAGACAGCTTAGCAAAACGAGTCCATGTATCAGGTGAGCCTGACAGTACATTCAGTGATACGTATCAGTAGTTCTCAGAATGCAGTGAGTCCTTTCTCATATGTCTTTTTTTAGGGGGGTGAAACTTGTTCATTACAGTTACAGAACATTTGATTTTGATATGTGTGTGCGTGTGTGTATGTGTGTTTGCCATGTTGATGTTATTTCCATTTCCATTGCTGTGATATTTTTCTTGACTTTTCAGATTTTTCCATTTTAATATTTTCTTGTCATTTATCTTTCAATACATCTGTTTAATTACATACATCTCCAAACTATTTGCATCTGACTCATTTCTCAGCATCTCACATAATAACATATGTACTTGAATTCTCCTCAGTATTCCTTAAGTCCAATTTCTATGTTTTCCAATAGTCAGAATCTATTGTTGTCTTCCCCTTGAGTATCTCCTGGCTTTCAGACTCATAGTTCAACTGAAACTGTGCTCTCCAAAGTTGCTTAACTGTCAGATCCAAAGATCTTTTCTAAATTCTCTTACCTCTTGACCTTGCTGTAGCCTTTAACACTGCTGATCACATTTCTTCATGAACATTCTCTTCTCTCTAGGTTTTTGTGACATAGTTCTTTCCTGGTTCTCCTCCTACCTATGTGACACCTTCTCAATTTCCTTTGCTGCATACTGCTACTACTACTACTACTACTACTACTACTACTACTACTGCTATTACTACTACTACTACCATTAGTTCTACTACTATTACCACTACTACTACCACTATCACTACCACTACCACTACTACTACTACTACTACTACTACTACTACTGCTATTACTACTACTACTATCATTAGTTCTACTACTACTACCAGTACTACTACCACTATCACTACCACTACCACCACCACTACTACTACTACTACTGCTATTACTACTACTACTATCATTAGTTCTACTACTACTACCACTACTGCTACCACTATCACTACCACTACCACCACCACCACTACTACAACTACTACTACTACTACTACTGATGATGATGATGATGATGATGTTAACAATAATAATAGCTAGCACTTATATAGTGTCTACTATGTGCCAGGCACTGTGGTAAAGCACTGTAAGATATTTTCTCATTTCTTCCTCACAACAGCTCTAAGAGATAGGTGCTATTATTATCCCCATTTTACAGATGGGGAAACTGAAACAAACAGTTAAGTCATTTGTTCAAGGTCACACAACGATTAAGTATCTGAGGCCAAATTTGAATTCAGGTCTTCCTGACTCTAGGCTAAGAGTGCTGTCCACAGCACCATCTAGCTGCCTAGCTCTTTGTCTACTAGGTCATGTCCATTAACTATAGGTGTCCCCCAAAGCTTTGTCCTGGTCCTCTTATTTTCTACACAATTTGAATTTATGATCTCATTGGTTCCCATGGATTCAGTTATCACCTTAATGAATATGATTACCTAAACTACCTATCCTGCCCTAGTGTCTTTTCTGATCTCCATTTCTGCATCTCCTTGATGCATCACATCACATTTCTGCATCACACTGATCTCAAGCTGAATGCCCAGGAGGCATTTCAGATGCAACATGCCCAAAAGGGATACTCATTACATTTTCCGTTAAACCTTGCTCTCTTGCCAAATTTTCTCTTACTTTCAAGAACAACTTAATCTTCCCAGGTACCCAGGCTTGCTAACTTGATGTTATCTTCACTTACATTCACTCCACACATCCAACCTGTTTCCCCCTCTTGTCACTTTGCCTCTCTGCTCACAGAGCTCTCACCCTAGTATCAACCTTCTTCGCTTCTTTCCTGGACCATTGCAATAGCCATTCAATTGGTCTCCTTTCCTCAAATTTCTTCTCACTCCAATGCAACTCAGTTGTCAAAGTGATTTTCCTAGAGTTCAGATCTTAACTCCTCAACCAAAATAAATTCCAGTGGTTCCCTATTATCACCATAATCAAATAAAAGTCTTTTACTGGACATTCAAAGTCTTTCACAATCTGGCACTTTCTCACCTTTCCAGTCTTCTTTGACTTTATTCCCTTTCAATTATTCTGTGATCCAGCTAAATTGGCCTACTTGGAATTGAATTCTTGAATGAATAAGAAATTGAATAAAAATTGAAATAAGAAATGAATAAGAAAAGCATTTATTAAGTGATTATTATGTGTGGGTGCACTCTGCTGAACACTGGGGATTCAAATAGAAAAACAAGACAATCTCTGCTCTCCAGAAGTTCATGTTTGAATGGGGGATACCATATGTGTGGAAGAGTTCAGCTGCAAGTCAGATAGGAAAGTCTCATGGTCCTTAGGCAGTAATAGGAAAGCAAAAGTCATTATTACCTCTTTAATGTAATTTCTATTCTTAAATTCATATCTTTTTATGCATGATGCTGAACTCTTTAACAGTGCCAAGGACTTTCTGTCCTGAGTCTTCAGTTACAGTGGCTGCTTCTTCACATTTAAAACTCCATCTCCAAACTCTGTGACTTTGCTTGGGCTGTCGTCTATGCCTACAATGCTGTCATTCCTCACTTCCCGTTGCTTGTTTCTCTGATTGCTTCAAGATTCAGCCTTTTCTCTTCCCCACCTGCCAGTGCTTTCCCTCCAAGATTACCTTTATTATCACATACCATCTCCAATAATCACTTGTTTCCTTGTATGACAGTAATTTGGACCAATGGTAAATAGGAATTTTCAGAATCCATTTGGAAAATTATTGTTCGTATTTTCTCATCAAGTGAGGACCTTGCTATTGGTGCCAATGGTTATTTACAGTAACTTCAAGCTGCTCTGAGTATTTTGAAGCTTAAGGATATGAAGAGTTTTTACTCTCTGAAAGGTTGATTATCTTTTTCTTCTAGGATTCCAAGCAGAAGTGATCCTTTTCTGTATATTTGTAGGTGTATAGACTTGTTGTTTACTATGATAGATTTTTGTTTCAATGATGGATTTGGCTTTCTGGTGTTTGAATAAATGTTTTGATCTGTTTTCCATGGGGACAGTTTGTTATATTTTGTGATTCACAACTGTGCTGGCATATTCATAGCTGTAGGTGCTGTAAATGTAGCATTGGCGCCACAGTTGTTTACATGTTGTTTTCCCCATTGCAATGTTAGTTCCTTGATGACAGGGATTGTCTTTTGCATTTCTTTGTATTCCGGAATTTAGTACAATGTTTGACACCTAGTAGGTGCTTAATAAATGCTTATTGACTGACCATCTGACAGATTTGACCCCACTTTTAGGAAGAACATTGATAATCGCCAAAGCATCCAGAAGAGGGCCACCAAGACAGCAAAGGGCCTTGAGTTCATGCTGTATGAGGATCCTTTGAAGGGAATGGAATTGGGTGGAAATTATAAAAAGCCAAATTTAAATTTAATGTCAGGAAACAAAAAAATAAACAAATACTCTCCTAACACTTAAGGCAATTTAAAATTTGAATGGGCTGCTTTGGGGAGTTCTTCCACTCTAGAAATCTTTAAGCTAGATGACTACTTGTTGTATAGGAAGTAGAGGGGCTTCTCATCTAGGAATGCATTTGATTATATTGTCTTTGAGTTTTCTTCCAACTCTGGGATTTTGTGATCTGTTGTCTCCAGTTGTAACTGCTCCTTTAAACTCCAGATCTGTATCTCCAACTGCTGTTGGGACTTTACCTGAAGATAATGTTAGTCTTTCAAACTTAACATGTTCCAAACTAAATTTATTTTATTTCCCCCTAAACCTGTGCTTGTTTCTGACTTTATGTTTTCTTAGTGATACCATCATTCTTCTGTTTGAGATCGTATAGTTCTTATTTTTGACTCTTCCCTGTGTCACCTCTCTTATCCAATAAATTAAAAAAAACTTATCATTCATATCTTCAAGATACTTCAGAGCTTTAGTAGTTTAAAACTTTAATGAGACTTTTGGGACATATTGTCTATATCCTTACTCTCTCCCCTGTTGGATTGTAAATTCCTTGAAATTGGGAATTTTTTTTGTGAATTATATTTATATTCTCAGTGCCTGCCATATAACAGGCACTTTATAAATTCATGTTCATTGATTAAATGACTGACTGAGTCTATATTTTTGTCAAGTGACCTGCCCAGGATCACAAAGTCAGTAGTATCAGGATTTAAAGACATATCTTCCTCACTTCAAGGTCAGCTCTTTACCTATAAATTTCATTGCCCTTCACAATAGAAGAAAGTTCTTTGCCAAAAGTTCACTAAACCAATAAAATTGCAGGTTTGGACCAGAAACAAAAAAGCTATAATGTTATCTTGTATTTTAAAAATAGCTATCTATTTTTGTGTCTTATTCACCCATTCAACCATATGTGCTCCTTGAGGGCAAATAATCTTTCTTGTATTATATATGTGAACTTTTTTTCTCCACAAGTATGTAGCACACATTAGGTAGTTTATTAAGTGATCAGATTCTTAGATGAGTATACAAATGTCTATTTTTCTGTAGGTGAGTAGCCAAGCAATAAATTTCAAGTCTTATTTATTTTTCCGGACACTAAAACTTTTAGCAAGGCTACAGAAGTCATAATTAAATTCATGTTGTTGTTTAGACATTTCAATCATGTCTGACACTTCATGACCCCATTTGGGGTTTTTGTGACAAAGATACTGGAGTAGTTTGACGTTTCCTTCTCAGTTCATTTTGCAGATAAGGAAACTGAGGTAAACAGGGTTGTGCGGCTTACCCAGGATCACATAGCTACTAAGTGTCCGAGGTCAGATTTGAACTCAGGAACATGAGTTTTGGTGACTTCAGACCTGGCATTCTATTCAATGTGCCATATAGCTACCCCATTAAGTTCATACATAGTGATGAATCAGTTAGAGCTTGTCATTAGTTATAGACTGATATTCTTCAGGCTAAAGTTCTATATGTATCTAGAATTGTTAGAAAGAGTGCTTGAAATAAAGCTTCTTGCTTGTATGAGAAGTAAAAGGTCATATTAAATTGTCAAAGTCCTAGAAACACTGACTTCCAGTATCCTGTGACACTGGCACCGCTGAGATAATAAGGAAGCAGGAGGAATGTGTTTTCAAGGATGTAGTTACTACTGATGTGGTGACACACTAATTGTTGCTTAACTTTTAATTTTTTTTTTGTATATTCTGGGCTTGAGATCACAGGCAGTTTTTCGCATGCTTTAATTCGCAATACTTTCCCAGGGGCACCTATTGAATACAGAAAGCTAAAACTGGCAGGAGCTAGTCCAACGTCTTCATTTTACAAATGATGAAACTGAGGCCCAAAGAAAGGAAGCAACCTGTCCAAAGTTACCCAATGAGGCAAGAAAAGAATCAAGACATGACACAGTAGGCACACATGTGGAGAGTCACCTAGATAGCCAGATTCCCTCAGAGCTTTACATCTTATATGCAGTCTTAAGAGGGTCACTTTTGTCAATATACTTAGCTTTAAAGTCACAATAAAGGAATTAATTTAAGGAACATTGAGGCTCTGCTTGCATTTTTATATAGTTTCAGAGTTTCAGGGAGAGGTAGCTATGTAACTGTATTAGCTATGTTAGAGCTATTGGTATCAGCTTCTGTCTTTCTGTCATTACACCTGTCTTTCTTCCCCACTAACGGTGACATAAATGTACTTTGGTGGCTTTTAAAAGTCTTCAGCAAGTAATCATAAATTTAAGATATTTAATAGTAAATGTAGCAGTAAATAGTCTTATTGTAATGATGTAGCTTAGTAATATGGTATGATATAGTAATATCATAATATAGTATAGCAATAAGTATTAAATATATGATATTTATAGATTAATCTTTTGATTTTTTTCAAATAAACTGAGATTATTAGGATAAATGCTGCGTGAGCTTTTTGTATCCACCCAAACGGGGTGTTCAAGAGTTGTTGAACTGAATATGAACTTTTGTGACATGAGTCTGGCAGAAGAAGCCTGTCAGATTATAGAAATTAATTCACCAGGGTAGATGAGTATGGGATTTGCATTTTTGCCAAGAATGACCATATATGAAAAGTATTAAGAAGAAAACTTTAGTTGCTGTGAAATCTGTCTTCAGTATAGTGCAGCATTTATAAGTAAGACCACTTAATTTAGTCAAGAGTAGAAATGAAATAGGAATGCTAGATCTTTTTATTTGTGTGTGTATGACTATTCATGTATGTGTATATTCATGTCTTGTCTTTCAGAGGAAATGTAGAGGAAAGATTGTCTTGGAATCAAGAGATATATATCTGTCATTCATTAGTTATGTTATCTTCAGCATTTTATTTAACGTCTCTGAGACTCAGTTTTCTCCTCTGTAAAATGGAGATAATAGTACTCACCTAATAGGGTTGTATGAGGATCAAGTGAGATAATGTATATGTCACTTCTGCGGTATATAAACATCAGATATAAATTTTATCTTGAATGATTAATAAATATATACTTTTGTAGAGCTATAGCTAAGAAAATTTACATTTATATAGTATTTAAGGTTTATAAAATGTTTTACATGATTATATATATATATATATATATATATATATATATATATATATATACATAATTTATCCCTTACAAAAGGGATAAATTAGCATGCTCATTAACATAGGCTAAATTAATGGTAAAAAAAAAATTGCAAAATTAGGAAGTGATGGGGATGGTATTTGAACCCCAGATCTTTTGTCTCCAGGTTAGGGACTCTTTCTGCGCTATACAGCACCACTTTCTTGGTTAATATAGGAGAGTTTTAGGAAATTGACTAAGTTGGCATTCACCCAAATTGGATATTAGAGAACTACTTTCTAAGTTCTCTCATTTGATCTCATCTGTTTTGTTTTTTTTTCATTTTTAAAAACATATCCTACCTATTTCACAAAGATGTGGTAGGAATTTCACTAATATTTGTAAAATGGGATTTTATGATTGTGATGGACAAAATGCATCAGACACTCAAAGGGTTGCAGAAATCTTTGCAGATCATGTAGTCTTATCTATATATGGCTATGAGTCAGGCAATCAAAAAAAAACTCAGCTAAGTGAACTATCTCAATTATCATGCTAAGATTTTATACTATTAAAATATATCTTCATTGAACATAATTTTTTCAGTAAAAACTCAACAACTTCTTCTGGCAGAACCTAATTTATTATGGTTAACTTTATCCCACAGCTTATGCCCATCTTGCCCTAGTTAGTGTTTTATAGAGTTTATAAATTCCTACCACACCCTATTCATACCCTTAAAGAAATCTTCGTCCTAGCTTACTGCACATCTTTCCTCCTGAACTGGAAACATCACCTTCATCTCCTCTTCACTGTTAATTTGGGCTCTTCTGCCCCTGAGTTCTTTGGCGCTGAGAAGAGAGTTTTCTCATTGTCTTGGTGGGGACCTAAATTTCTACTCCCTTCTTGGTTTTCCTTTATGTGTAATTTTCTTCCATTAGAATTAAAGAGAACTGCTTTACCCCTTTATTTTTGTTGCTCCATATTCATTTCATGGTGATTTTCTATTTATGGAGGAAATCTGGAGAGTCTGGAAGTCTGACCTACTCTGCCATCTTTCCAGAATGCCTCTAGAATGTAAGATCTTTGAAAAGAAATACTGAATCACTTGCATTTGTATTACCAACACAGTGCCCAACACGTAGTAAGTGCTTAAAAATGCCTTATCTATCTATCTATCTATCTATCTATCTATCTATCTATCTATCTCTATATCATCTTCTATATTGATCACCTGTCTAACTACTATTTATCTACTTTTATCCATCTTGAATAGTTATATTTTTAAAAATAATTTCTTCATAGGAATTATCTTTCTAGCTTTTGCAGCTTTCCTTTGAGAAATTCTCCCAAGTATTTAGTCTCCTTTAAGAATAGTGTTTACAACTGGACACAGTATTCTAGGAAAGATTTAGCATCATAAGATTAGCAAATTTAGAGATAGAAGGAACTTCAGAGGTCATCTAGTCCAACCCCCTCATTTTGTATCTAGACAAAGAAACTAAGGCCCAGAATGGTTAGGTGATTTAACCTAAGGTGAAACAACTGTCCTGGAGGAGTAAGATCAGAATTTGAACTCAGGTCCTGTGATCCCAAATATCAAATCTTTTCTCATTATATAATGCTAAGTATAAAGTCATGTGGAATCACAGCATCTCAGAGTTGAAAGCCATTTCAGGGACAACACACACAAACCTATGCCTGGAAGAAACTCCCTCTACAGTAGCCTTGGCATGTGGTTATCCAGGCTTTGCTTAAAAGCCTTTAGTGAAGAGGATGTCACTGTCTCTCAGGGAAGGCCACTCCTCTTTTGACAGCACTAATTTGGGGCAGGCAGCAAGGTAGCCAAAGCAGATAGAGCATGGGCCTGGAGTCATGAGGATCTAAATTCAAATCCAGCTTCAAACATTTACTAGTCGTGTGACTGGGTAAATTGCTTAACTGTGTTTGCTTTAGTTTCCTCATCTGTAAAATGAGCTGGAGAAGGAAATGCAAAACATTATTGTGTCTTTGCAAGAAAATTCCAAAAAGGGTCATGAAGAGTCAGACATGACTGAAATCATGCTTAGAATAATAACCACATCTTTTAATAATCATATCCTTTTAGTTTTCTTGCTTAATAATAATAACCAAAGTAATCAATTCTTAAACCAGTAATTTACAAAATAAAACATATTTAATTATGGAAAAAACTCCAGGGCTAATGGCTACTGAAGGCATACATGACTAGATTTAGCCTCACAAGTAGTCATTAATTGAATTGCCCAGGATGAGTTATAATTTATGCTAATCAAGTAGCCAAGAATTTGAATACTTATTCTCTATATCCCTTGTGAATGGTGGATAGTGAAATATTTTTTACAGACTGGTAATTTTTTACTACTTATTGACAGAACTGGCCGATTCCCAATTTCTGTTCATAATGTAGTAAAATTCTACAATGCTTTGATCATCTCTCAGATTTTCCATATTGGCTAAGCCCCTAACTAATGTTATTTCCAAATTCAATCTGTTTTTTTTTTTTATAATTTCCATCTTTCAGGTCTTCAGGGAAGTGATCCTTATTCCATATTTTTTCTTATGTTTAGACAATATTGATTTTGAATCAAGAAAGACTCATCTTAATTGAATTTCAGGTCCACTATTCAAAAGGACACTTTCTCAGAATTGGAACTGCAGGCCAGTCAAGACTCCTCTGGAATCATTAGAATTTTACAAGATTTTGCAATCAAGTTTTACCATTATCCTGAAGTATTTCAGATGTCCAACTCAATTCTGCTGAATTGATGAAAATATCCCTTACAATGAAGTGTGTATGTTAAACAGTCACAAAGAGTCAGTAGGACTGGCTTTGTAGTCATTGACGAGATGGCAGATTCTGAATCTCCTGTTGGGGTTTTGTAGAGTGGTAATGGTACGCTTTCCTTTTATTGCATAGGACTTCCCCCCATATACATGGTAATCTAGCCAAACTGGTCTTGTTAGTGTAATTTGTCCAGTGTTCTCTACTTCCCATCTGTGTCTTTGCATAGCCATGTGCCCATGCTTGAAACACACCACCTCAGAATCTCTAGTTTCTTTCAAGCATCAGCTCAAGGGCCATCTCCTACATGAGGCCTTGCTTGATCCTTGAAGCTGCTAGTATTTTCCTCCCATAATCATCTTATATCAATTTTGCTTATAACTACATAGGTACTTGTGTTCTTCTAGGCTACATTGTAAGATCCTTCAGGAATCTTTGCATTACCAGCAAATAGTAGGACCTGATGTAAGACAAGCTTTTATTAAGCACCTACTATCCCAGGCACTCTGCTAGGTTCCAGCTTTGCAAAGAAAAACAATAACACTCTTTGCCTTCAAAGCACTTATGGTTAGATGAGACAATACAAGCAAGCTATATATAAGATAGATTGGAGATAATCTTAGAAGGAAGACATGCTCATTAAGAGAGCCAAACAAGGCTTCCTGGAAAAGGTGGGATTTTAGTTGAGATGTGAAGAAAGCTCAAATAAATGCTCATCAATTGATTATAACTTTTAATATTTTGCCATACTTTACTGGTCTAGAAATGGCCCAAGTTAGTTATATTTTAAAAATTGGCACTCCGATATTTAATTGTTAATGGTTTATAGCATCATTTCTTAATGTTGTCTTTGGGCTCATAAGTCAGCCTTATCAAATACCATACTAAATGGCATAAGAAGATGTGTTCATTAAAGTAATAGGCAGTGATAATAGCATTTTAAGGTTTGCAAGGAGTTTTTTTTTAATTTATATAGCATTTTAAGGTTTGTAAGGAGTTTTTCACATGTTAACTTATTTAATATAGTACTGTCATATCTTATTTTACTCCTGGTTTTTCCAAAATTTCTAGAAGTTAAGTTCTTAATCCTCTTTAAAACAAGAAATATAAACCAGAAAAAGAAACTCCCCCGAGTTTGACTGGTTTTGACAACAAATATATTCTAGTAAGTGCATATTTAAAGATTGAAATATTAAATAGAATCTTCAAAATTGTGCTTATTCTTGTAATGCTGCCAACTTTTGGATCTGTAATATATATTTTTTACGGTGCACATTGAGAAATCTTGGTCTAGAAAAGCCAAATTACCTTCTACAGTTATAAAATGATTTCTTAAAAAATCTCATGTCATACATTTTAAGTTAATAAGGGGAGGATTTATTTCTATTTTAGGATTGTCACCTTAAGCAGGGATGAGTTATAAGCAAATCAAAACAAACTAACATGAACTCTCTATTAGAACACCAAAGAAAACTAAAGAAATCTGAAGTAACTGAAGAAATATGGTCTATTGTCCGAATCAACTCTTTAGATATTAATTTTTCAATTCAGTAAATGCTCCAATCTCTACTGAGACTTGGTGTCCCAAAAGTTTTAGTGCAGTTTTAAGCTTTAATAGATATACTGCACTAAGACTTTTGAGTCACTGTATACTGGATAGACACAGCCTGAGTGAATATTCTTTTCTGCTCATTTTCTTTTTACTACTTAGTCTATTTTCCAGTTTAAAAATATTTTTCTTGTTAACTTATTATAAAATGTATCAGAAATATTTTTAAGGAGCCCTACCCTTTCTTCCCTTTCTTATCTCTAATTCTCTTTGTCTGTTTCTCAGTCTGTCTGCCTCTCCTTCTCTCTCTCTCTCTCTCTCTCTCTCTCTCTCTCTCTCTCTCTCTCTCTCTCTCTCTCTCTCTCACACACACACACACACACACACACACACACACACACACACACGCACACCAGTACTTTTATGTTCATCCTGCTAAAGAGTATTTACTTAGTACTTACAGAGAGCAAATCAATAAAATGGAGGGCATAGAAAAAAAAAGTGCAGACAAATTATGTCATCCAAGGGTTCATCTGTGTTTTGAGGGTGTGCTGGAACCTGTTTAAACTGGCTTCCTACAGATTAAATTTTTATTGTGAACATTTATACCTTGGAAATCAGCAAAAATACTACATATTAAGATTTAATTTATTTTTTATTAATTTCCTTGACTAAATTGTTAATAATGCAGATTAAGTATAAAAGTGTGTTCATATCTTTTTTTTTTTGAAAGTAAATGGTTAAATATTTACTAGCACACCCCTGGCTGTTCCCTATGCCTGAAATGTAGTATTACTTCCTTATTTTCATCTCATAGAGTCCTTTTCTTCCTTTAAGCTATAGCTAAAGCATCATCCTCTGGATAAAGCCTTTCCTAATACTTCCATCTTCCCTTCCTGACTACCATATATTTAGCTACTTTGCAAAAAATTATATTTGTTAACTTTACATTTATGCTGCATGTATTTTTATATACAGTATTGTTTACTCCATTAGGATTTAAGTTCACTGAAAGCAGATATCTTTGTACTTGTATCCCCAGCGACTAGAACAGTGCCTTTCATATCAATACATACTTATTGTTTGATTGCCACTAGCCCTCACCTAGTCTAAGCATAAATATACTCTTCATTCATCTCAGTGTATTTAATTTAGCAGTTAATTTTTTAATAAGGACTTTCCTAATGATTGATAAAAAAGAAGTCAAAAAATTACATAGTACATAGTTGCTAAGCCATGGAGCATGAAACTCTTAACTTAAGATACCCCCGATCTATCAAAAATAACCACTAGCATAATTTGGTTGACTGTTAATCATTCAGTAAGCATTTATTAAGCACTTACTATATGCCAGTCACTAGACTAAGTGCAGGGAACACGCAAGTAGAAAGAAAGACATTCCCTGCCCTCAAGGAGCTTCCATTCTAATGGGAGAAATCCAACACATAAAAAGAAGCTGAAGGGGCTGTGGGGATGAAGGTACTTGGCATGAGGGCATTGTAAAGAAGTCTTCTGTGCAGGCTGGTGAATGAAGATATGGCTGGCTTGGATGCCCCTCTTAAATGGAAATTCTAGAAAGGACCTTCTAATCAGAGAAAGAGGGAAGTGGTAGAAGTTACTTCCAAGGTGTGAATTCCAGTGCTGGAGTGATCTTATAGGATGAAAAGATTTCTCAGGACATGGTTTGCCCCCATCTAACAACATCTAGTTTTAATTAACCTAAACAGTTATGTACTATCTATATCTTTTAGCTGTGGCTCTGGTTTACCTCTGAGTTCCTTTGTAATCCAAAGCAAACATTCTTTCTGAACCCTCCCAATCATTTTTCAGATCAATGTTCCCAGCTGCCATCAGTCTGCCATATTTATAAGGGCTACTGACCAATGTAAAGGGGAGGATCATTCCTTTATACATTCTTGCCATTCTGAAGCTTATGTAGATCTTGCTTAGGGATGAGAGAGAGATAAAGCTTTCCAAGATTGGATAAGACAATTCAAAGACATTTATAAGGAGGGGAGCTGATTGGGGGCTGTACTGCATCAATTTGTTGAGTTTTCCAGTCAACCTAATGAGATTACAGGCTGTGAGTCTTTTTTTATTCTGTAGTCACCTGAGTGGCTCCTCTCTGTGGGAATGCCCTTTGGTGCTTTGCTGAGAAGACACAAGGAACTTCTCATGTTTGACTGACTGGGATACAGGACAGGATAGTCAAAGGATTTGTCCATCTTCACTGTCTATAAAAGCAAGCTTATAGACCAGTTCACTCTCTTTTATGGACTTCTTCACCTTTTTCCTTGAAATTTCTCTGTAGCTAAACAGAAGAATTTATATTTTATCCTAGAAACACTGGAATTTGTGGACTAAGAAAATGATACAGTTAGATCTGGCAGCTTGTATGTAGCATAAGTTACAATAGGGAGAGAGTTGAGGAAGGGAGGCCAATTAAGAGACCATTGTAATAGTCCAGGATCTGGAGTCCAGCTGATGGCTACTGAGGGCTTATTAACAATCTAGAGACATTCCTATCCATAAGGCAATTCTCATATTGGCTTCCTGGTAACAAAAAATCCTTCCTTACTTCCACATCTCCTTTGTTTGTTGACTTCTTTGTGAGATTAAGCTACTCTTATTTACCTTTTCAAGCCTATTCTTGATGTTTCTTTTAATGAAATTTCATCTGTACAAATATATTAGTGTACTGGGACCATATTGTATGATTTGTCCTTAGGTGCAGCTCTCTAGTATTGGTGCTTCCTATTAATGGAAAGGTATTATTTGTGACTGTCACTTCTACTCTCTGAAGACATTTTCTTTATCCAAAAGTGAGTTTAGCATATCACAAGACACATAAAGTAAGGTACAGACACTGTCATTGTTAGCAAGGCAATCAATCTTTGACATTCAGGAGAAGACAGCCAATTTAGATGATCAGTTTCATTGCATTCTTTTTCTTCTACATTTGTATGTCCTTGTTATTACTTACTCATTAGTACCTCTATCAGAAGACAAGAAAAGGTAAAAAACTTTTTTGGTGGAAAATTAGGTTGAATTCTTGGTGGATTTCATTGATCCATGCTCCACTGGTCCTTTGTCATGATAATTAATCTTTGACTTGAAAAGACCTGTCCCTTAAAATAACAACATTTTCAATACATGAAGACAAGAACATTTAGGCAACAAGTTGAGCAATAGTCCAAACCTGATATGATTTTAGAGCACCTTCAAAAGCTGCATGGATGCCCTTGATGCCATCTCTTCACAACCCTCCCACAGCTTGCTCCTTCAATTGTTCCCTCTTTTATCTGCGTTCTCTTCCTATCTTCCAACTGCTTCATCGCTACCTATTAACTTGTTCAATTTTCTATCCTAAAAAGAAAATCTTCTCTTGACCCTGCCATCCCTTCAAGCTGTTCATTTGATATCTCCTCACTTCAATTTCCAAGCTCCTGGAAAGTCTTGTCCACATTTTGGGGCTTTACTTACTCATCTCCCACTCAATTGACCCAGACTCAATTGAGTCAGAAGTCTGGCTTCTGGTTCCACCACTGTATCATAACTTTCTTCAATCACTATATTTGATATATTCCTCTCATGCTCATGTTTTCTCTTATGCTTCTGTTTTTATGCTAACTGCTGCTTATTTTGACAGTCAACTACCTTTTTCACTTGGACACTCTATTCACCTTTAGCTTCCATGATACCAAGCTCTCTTACCTGATTGTCCACTCCTTCTATCACCTTTGCTGGATTGTTATCATTTGTCTCCTATCCCCTAAGGCTCTGTCTGTCCTGAGCACTCTTCTACTTCATTTCCTATAGTCTATAGTCTCTGTTCCCATGGATTAAATTATTGTCTTTAAAGAAATAATTCTCAAAATTGTGTACAAAACATGTACACCCACACACATATTTGGTCCACACCTGTGATTTCCTTGGTCGTTTGGAAAGCTGTCAGTTCCAAATTTGTCTGTTCAACCTAAATCTCTCGCCACAACTCCAGTCTTACATTTCCATTAGAGTTTTGGACGTTGCAGGACAAAAGAGGAGGCAGCTGTTCTAAAGAACACAGGAATAGAACCACACAGGAATAGAAGCTCTAGGAGGAGAACAAATGCCAGTGGGGAACATCATAGGTGTCCCCTTCTTTTTCCCTCTCCCAGTGTCCTCAGCTCCAAAGGAAGGCTTTGCCTTAGGCAAACAGCAGGAGGAATACCCTGATCCAAAGCCCCAGAGCTTCTCTGGGCTCATGCTTATAGGGAGTTTTAGATAAAGTACTGACTGACCCAGCACTAATAGGAAACTGTCTCATTACCACTGAGAGAGGCATGGCAGTGGGGGTAGTCTGGGCCATTGAAATCAGGGTATTTTCCAAACAGGAACGAGAAATAAAAGGGCAAGGGACCCAGGATATTTAGCTTTATGATACAGAAGGTGGTTGTTGGGAATAGGGGCACTGCCCAGTTTCTGAGTCAGTTAAGCCTTAGCAGACAAGCATCCTTGTAGCTAGGTCTATACCGGTCAAACCAGTTTTCATTAGCTCACTGATACCTCCAGCTCACCATGTCTGACATAGAATTCATATTCTTTCCCCACAAATCTCCAATTTTCTACTTTTGTTGAAGACACCACCATCATCTAAGATACTTGTCTTCAATCTCAGAACCATAGTAGAATTTTCTCTCAATTTCCAAATTTTACCCCTTCCCTTCACTTACATGACCATACTATTCTTTTGTCCCAAGGCCCATTGGTATGGGACTCTCTCATTGGCGGAGATGAAAGCCCTGCTTTACTTGAGGGATGGGGCAGAGTTGTTGAGAGACAGAGAGCTTCAGTTCTCAGTAGGCCTCCCTTTTGGAACTAATCAAGTTTCAAGTCTTCTTCAAGCGCTCTTGGCTTCAAGTTTAGAGAGAAATTAGAAGAGGCCAATCCCACTTCTGGTTGCTGAAGGAAAAGATTCTGGGAAGATGTGAGAGGAGTTAGCAGTCTCCATCATGTCCCTTTTATTAGTTTGCTGCTCTAGAGACTTCAGGGAGTTGTATCTTGGGTAAGACCCTCTTGGTTGAACTGAGGTACCTCATTCCCAATGAGAGAGCTCTTTCATTCTTTATTGTGTGGTATATATATATATATACGTATATATATATATATATATATATATATATATATATATATATATATATATATATATATACTTCCTCTGATTTCTGTTTTGCTATTATTTGGATAAATGTGATCTTGTTTTAATTTGCTATATGTATTCATGGTGGAACTGGTATTTAGGTGGGAAAAGAATCAATTCTTGAATATAGAGTTTGGGGTTCTCCCTTCCCCCAGGTGATAAATTGATCAGAAGTTAGATGGAACTCAATCATAACCCCTAGACAAATAATATTTAAGGGAAGAGATAAATATATTTCTAGTCCAGTACCCCCTCTCTCTGAGGAGAGCAGAGTGGTGGCCTCTGGCCCCAACCTCCTGCTTCCTCTCCTGGCGGGAATGAAGTTCTCCTTTGTAGAAGGTTGAGGGGAGAAGAGGCATGAGATGTCTGTTCTGCCCTTTCTTTTTTTTTTTCAAGAGTTACAAATATTGTCTTTCCATGAATGTAAACAGTTCAATTTTAGTAAGTCCCTTATTATTTCTCTTTACTGTTTACCTTTTCATGCTTCTCTTCATTCTTGTGTTTGAAAGTCAAATTTTCTTTTCAGCTCTGGTTTTTTATCAAGAATGCTTGAAAGTCCTCGATTTCGTTGAAAGACCAATTTTTCCCCTGAAGTATTATACTCAGTTTTGCTGGGTAGGTGATTCTTGGTTTTAGTCCTAGTTCCTTTGACTTCTGGAATATCCTGTTCCATGCCCTTTGATCCCTTAATGTAGAAGCTGATAGATCTTGTGTTATCCTGATTGTATTTCCACAATACTTGAATTGTTTCTTTCTAACTGCTTGCAATATTTTCTCCTTGACCAGGGAACTCTGGAATTTGGCCACAATGTTCCTAGGAGTTTCTCTTTTTGGATCTCTTTCAGGCGGTGATTGGTGGATTCCTTGAATACTTATTTTGCCCTCTGATTCTAGAATCTCAGGGCAGTTTTCCTTGATAATTTCATGAAAGATGATGTCTGGTCTCTTTTTTTTGATCAAGCCTTTCAGGCAGTCCCATAATTTTTAAATTGTCTCTCCTGGATCTATTTTCCAGGTCAGTTGTTTCTCCAATGAGATATTTCACATTATCTTCCATTTTTTCGTTCTTTTGGTTTTGTTTTGTGATTTCTTGGCTTCTCATAAAGTCATTAGCCTCCATCTGTTCCATTCTAATTTTGAAAGAACTATTTCTTCAGTGAGCTTTTGAATCTCCTTTTCTGTTTGGCTAATTCTGCTTTTTAAAACATTCTTCTCCTCATTATCTTTTTGAACCTCTTTTGCCAATTGAGTTAGCCTATTTTAGGCTAAATAAAGGTGTTATTTTCTTCAGCATTTTTTTGGGTCTCCTTTAGCAAGGTGTTGACCTGCTTTTCATGCTTTTCTTGCATCTCTTTCATTTTTCTTCCCAGTTTTTCCTCCACCTCTCTAATTTGATTTTCAAAATCCTTTTTGAGCTCTTCCATGGCCTGAGCCCATTGAATATTTATTTTGGATGTTTGGGATACAGAAGCCTTGACATTTATGTCTTTCCCTGATGGTAAGCATTGTTTTTCCTCATCTGAAAGGATGGAAGGATATATCTGTTTAAAGTAACCTTCTATGGTCTTATTTTTTCCGCCCTTTTCTGGGCATTTTCCCAGCCAGTGACTTGACTTCTGAGTGTCCTTTCCACACCCACCTTGCCTCCAGATCCACCCAGCCAGTGCTTGGGGTCTGAGATTCAAATGCTACTCCCTAGCCTCAGGGCTTTGGGCAGGGGCAGGGCAGCTATTCAGTGTGAGATTAAGTTTAGGTGCTCAGGTGGGGTCAGAGCTGCCACTCAGGGCTCAGTTCCTTTAGGGGGTTTATGCAGAGACCTTCAACAATGGATCCAAACTTCTGCCTGCTTTGGGAGCCCTTGTCTGCTGCCACTTCTGCTGCTGCCTCCTGAGGAGGCCTGAGTTATGGAGACACCCCCCTCCCCACTCGGTGAACTAAAAAGCCCCTCTCACTGACTTTTGGTGCCTGTGGGTGGAAGGACCTGCTCGGCCGCTGGAGATTCTGTCCCTGAAGCCTTCTCAGATCTGCTCCTCTCGGTGCCACGTGGCAAAGGCAGGGCCGGTCTCTCCTCCAGGTCTGGTGTGCGACGGACCTTTCCTGTCAGTTTTTCAGGTCTCTCTGGAACAGAAATCTCCTCCACTCCATCGTTCTGTGGCTTCTGCTGCTCCAGAATTTGTTGGGAGTTCTTCTTTACAGGTATTTTATGGGCTGTGGGTTCAGAGCTAGCATATGTGTATCTTTCTACTCTGCCATCTTGGGTCCTCCCCTGTTCTATCCTTTCTGTGCCATACAGAAGGATAGGCTTTGCCACATGTTGCCCTCAGTACACATGTTAGACCCTCTCCTCTTTTACTCACTATATATCCTGAGTCACAAGTCTGATTGTATCATTTTCCCGCCTCAAATCTTTGGTGATTTCCTATTGATGCTGGGAAAAAAAATGCTAACTCCTTAATATGGTATTCAAGGTTCTCCACAATATGATTCCAACCTACCTTCCTGGACCTATTTTTATAGTTCTTCACTTCTCACTTTCTGCTGTCTAGTTAAGTTGAGCTACCAGTTTTTCCATGAACATTCTATCTCTGATCTAAATGCATTTGTACAAGTGATGTCCCATGCCTGGAATTCACTCCCTATTCATTTCTTTGTAGTCAGTGTGTGGCACTGACCTTAGGTTCTCTCTCCCTTGGCTAGGCTGGTTTACTCATCCCATCTCCATCCACTTTGGTGTGTCAGGTTGGTTTCTTAGTGGAGTGGTCACATACACTCTAACCCTAGTGAAAACCTTATAGGTGACTATAACCACTAACCCAGAGCCCCTATTAGTGCGTTTCTTCTTAACAAATCATACTCACTTAATATTCACTTAATCTTAATAAAAAAATTTATTGAAAATGAAAAGCAAAGATATTTACATTTTATATATATATATATATATATGTACATGTACATGTACATATATATAATCTTAACTACACCCTCCCTTCAATGCACATAGTGTCCATGGGAAGAATAGGAACACATGTAAAGCCCCACATTAATAAAGCATTAAGGAATACATGTGTCTAGGACAACTTACAAATCTGGAACTGTAGACTTTTGTAGTTTATGTCTCAGTAGCTATCTATAAAAATTCCAGGATAAGTATAGCTTCTGTGTTGAAGAAATACTTCTCCTACTAAGATGAGCTAAACCATTCTGTGCTTGACTAATACCTCATTATGTCTCAGTGGGACTAGTTAATCCACCAAATGGCTTCCTTTCTCTTTCCTTCCAAGTTGTCCTGCTCAGCAGGACTTACTCTTTCATAGCAACTGCAGTATGTATCACTTCCAGCTTCAGGCTTAGTTGATGCCTTCAGATGCAGTAGTGCAATGCTCCTTTAGGAAAAGGGAGTGAATGATTTTTATTTTATAATTGGCAAACACTCCTCTAAACCTTCCTTTTTAAGACCTTCACTTCTCAGTAACAGCAGATGGCAATGTAGAGAAGTATCTTTTGTCTTCTTTCTTCTTTTTTCTTATTATTCTTCTCAGCAGAAGATAATGATAAACAGCAGGGCATAGTTTTTGCTCCTTCTTACTATATGGCTGAGTGGTATAGTAAACTGAGCACTAAGCATGGCTCAGGAAGACCTGTGTTTAGATCTGTTCTCAGATATATACTGACTGTTTGATCTTGGGCAAATCACTTAACCTCTGTCTACTTTAGTTTCTTCAACTGCAAAATGGGAAAAATAATAGCACTTACCTCCTAGGTTGTCATGCGGATCAAATGAAAAAGAAATTTGTAAAATGTTAGCACAGTGCCTAACACATAGTAGGTGCTACATAAATGCTAGCTATTATTTTTTTCTCAGTAGCAAGTCATAACAGAAATCAAAATATATTTCCTTTCTATTGTTTTCAATAGAAGATGGCTGTTGAGAGCATGTAAGCTTCTTGTCAGCCAACTAATATCCTAACAAGTAAAAATGGAGAGAGAGTTGTTATCTTCCTTTAACACATTTTTGAAACAGTTTTCATCTCTAATTTTTCTTGATTCTTCAGCTGGGTCCTCTCAGTGAAACAATCTACCTTTGCTTATGGTTTATGATAAAAGCACTATCTACTAAGGCTTACCCTCATACGGGACAGGCTAGGTTGTTTCATTTCTCTTGAGAGGTGATGATACTGTCAGTGGGACTTGTTTGGTCAAGGGGACTAAGGCTCCATCATCTCCACTGACAGCTTTCTAGCAGCCTCTGGCCATATTGATGTAACTTCCAGTTTGCTATAGGGTATCAAAGGTTTACCTATGTGGAGTGAAGGCTCTTCATACTTGGCAGAGATGCCCCAAGACTATGGGCATTTCCACACCCTGTCCTATGGACCAGACACAGACACATTTCTGCTAAGAGGTGAAGGTAGGAGGTAGGACCTAGCCACTCTCGATTTAAGTGCTGTAGTATCCTTGTTAACTATCCTTTTTTAATGATATGGCTAAGAGTAAATCTCTTTCTGTTACCTGTAGAGTGACCTATACAGGTTTAATTTTATATAGGCAACAAACCTAAACTAATAGGGTATTAGCTTCAGGCTTGTCCATTACAAAATTAGTACCCCAAATCTCATTTTTTATCTATAATCAGGTAAATTACATTATTTCATAATTACAGAATAATTCTGATGTCCATATTTCCCCATTCATTAACCTAAAAGTTCTCTAGTATTTCAACTCTTTGTATACAAATCATTATAGCAGTCTGTGTTCTCTATCTACTGCTTGTTCCATGCAAATGAGCACCTCCTATTTCAAAACTGAACATCAAGGAAGACTCAACTGTGAAGCTGCTGCCTTAGAACCCTAAGTCAGACTTAGGCTCTAGACAATTGAACTGTCATGGGTCACCCCTTATATCTGTCTCATAATCCTTTTATTCCTTTAAAGCCCAACCAGGTTCTGTCTCTTTTGTGAAACTTTGCGTGATCTATTCAGTTGTTGGTGTTCACTCCTTTCTTCAGTTTTCTTGATTTACTTATCTCTAGTGCATAGTACAGGGTCCCTGATGAGTGTTTTCTATAGCCTACTGTATTTCTTGCTAGTTCCCATCATGTTTTACTTCCCAGACATCTTTCTTGCCAGATTTCTTGTGTCAAACATCCTGGGATTAGGCTTTAGAGAATTGCTCATTTCTGACTTTTTGGTTCAGTGTTTCTGAAGTTAGACATGGGCACAGAGCCCTTGTTAAAGTGGCACTGTATACTTAGCTATGTCAAATGAAAATAACAATGGCTTTGGAGTCAACAATGGTAGTTCTGCCACTTAATGTCTGTGTGATCTCAAACAAGTCACTTGTCTTTTGGGCGTCAAAGTTCCCTCTTTAAAGTAAGGGGATTGGGCTAGATGATCTTTAAGGTTCATTCCATTACTAAATCCTATGATCCGTCCCCAGGAATTAATGGGGATTCTAAGGGTATTGCTGCTTTGCCTCTGGCTTTTTTGTTACCCCTTCCTGGCCAGAAATAGTGGCAATTAACTGTCAGTTGGAGGCCTTCATTGTCGTGCCAAGAGTAGCACGACGGCAGAAAAATCTAAGCGTTTGTTCTTTTACTTCTATTTAATGTACATCTGGGATACTCATTAGGTGAAAGGCAAGGCACTGCTCTACAGAAATGAATGTCAACAGGGGGGTCTTGTGAACACTGCTCTGTGTCTCGTAGATGAATTACACAATTGAGAGCTTTTGGAAAGAGCATCAATCTTCTGAAGAATGAACAGAAAGCTAAATCAACTCAGAGTGTTCAGCCAAGGTGTCTCGTGGTAGACATGATCAGAAACAGAACCTACTGTTGTGGAAGCAGTAAAATCTGGGGAAAGAGGACTTAATGAGAAAATCCTACTCCTTCACATGACCTATTTAGTACTCCCTATCCCCAGACTTCACTTGTTATTATTAATTATTATTATTTTTACTGTTTTCCCCAAACATCTTGGGAAATATGATTTAACTTTTTCTAGTTAAAGTAAACCTATAATTTTTCCACGTCAGAAAATTTTAATGGAAGATATGTATTATCTATTAAGCTAAGAAAAGGAGTACTTTTTAAATATAATTTAAGTAAACTCATGTGGATTGTTTATTTATTTATTTTTTTGACCATGAATTAAAAGTGAGAATATTGGGATTTTTACTAAGAGAGCTGACTGAGCACTCAGAAACTACCTTTCTACTTGTAATATAAAAAAATAGTATAAATGCAAAATTGGGTTATTGAGTTTCAAAAAGTTATTTAAGATTTTCAATTGTTCTGTTTCATCTAGGACTATGATAAATTAGATTGGTGAGAAATTATGTTTTCCCCTCCTATTCCCAAGAATGTATATTTTAAATATGAATGTGTAAAATCATTAGCTTGGGAGATATTCTGAGAAGCCATTAAGTATCTGCCTTGCAATGGAATTCCAGATGCCATTAGAGCTTTTTCTAACTGTGGTATATGTGGTACATTTGATATTTTTCTCAGGGGGACAAAGGGAACCCCACTCATTCTGGGAACAAATGGTTTGAGTTAAAAAAAATGCCTAGCCTGATTTGGGGAGATAGTCAGATCATTAATGATATTTGGCTATATATTAGGATATATTGATGATATATTCTACAGTCAACTCTATTTACCTGGGGGAGGGGGTGTTATCCATTCAAAATCTGACCTTTAAGCTTTTCCACCAGTACCTGTAGTTTATTAAATCTAACTTTAATTTTAAAAAATTAAACAAAACTTAATACAATACTTAGAATCAGAAACACCTGGATTTGAAACTCAGTTCAGATATTTGCTAACTCTGTGACCCTGGACAAATGACTTAACTTTTCTGGGTCTCAGTTCCTCATTTGTAAAGCAGACAGATTTGGGAGAGATTTAACACCTTTTAAGTCCTATCAACCTGTAACCTGTTGTGTCCAAGGTACTGAGGATACAAAGAAAAAAATAGCATTAGTCTTCAGACAGCTTAAAATCTAGGTGGGGGAAAAGGATAGAAGAGCATGCACTATGCACACAAGTAAATATAAGATAATTTGAGAAAACATGGAACATAAATAGTGGGGAGAATGGGCTTCTTTATGAAAACTACACTATGAGTCCTGTCTTGCTTTTGCCAGGTTTCCTTACAATCCTGGAATATGGGGAAGTAAGGAAAGAGAATAAGCATTGTCTATGCCAGGTAATATGTTTAGAAATTTTTTTAAAAATATGATATCATTTGGCCATTGCAACAATGCTATGAATTAGGTGCTATTATTATCCTCATTTTACAGTTGAAGAAACCAAGGTTAAGTGACTTGCCCAGGGTAACACAACTAATAAATATCTGAGGCCAAATTTGAACTCTGGTCTTCCTGTCTCCAGACTCCATTCACTACACCACCAGCTACTCTGGTAGTATCTTCAGGTCCTTCTTGTGACTAGGACCCATGCCAGGACCTAGATGAACTCTTCCAACATTTCCTTCCAAGCCATTTTAAAATACTACTTCAAATCAAATTTTAGAGGTGTAGAGCCAGCAAAAGATCAGAGGGAGACATTTTTCCAGCCTAAGACAACTTAGGATGTCCTCAGGAGAGATCTGTCACACCAGGGTAGGTGCAGGAGGCCTGGAGGGTGACAAGAGCACCAACTGTGGACCTTCGAGACAGCAGCAGCAGCAGCTGCTGCTGCTTCAGAAGTTCTTAGCCCAGAGATAGTAAGGGGGTCAGACAACTGATCTGAAAGAGATTATAGGGGCTCCTTTGCTGGCACTGAATGCAGTCAGCTCTGAATGACAATTCTATTGCTTACAAGCAGTTCTGGGTTATGGTTCCATATTTGAAAGGAGAGCTTGTAGAGGGTCATAAGGGAGCAGAGGTCCTGGTCACAGTTCTAAGGCCAAGAAGAGTACTAGTACTTGTGACTTCAGGGGATCAGGGGTCTTTCTTGGTTAAAGACCTGAGTGCAGGCCATGAGAGCAGTGCCATACTTCTCTCAGGATAGTACTACCTTGGAAGTTCAAATTCAAGAAATAGTCTGGAAAAATGAGCAAACACCAAAAACAAAAACAACCCCTCCCCGCCCCAAACAAACAAATTTGACCATAAAAAGGATCTTCACAGGTAGGGAAGACCAAGACTTAAACTCAGAAGACAACAATGTGAAAACAGCAGAAAAAAATGTGAAACTTCAAAGAAAAAATGCTAATTGGACCCAGAACCAGCAAGAATTCTCAGAAGAGTTAAAGAGATGAGTAGTAGAGGAAAAACTGGGAAAAGAAATAATTATGAAAAGATAATCAACAGCTTGATATAAGAGGCACAAAAAGTTCAGAAGAAAATAACACCTTAAAAAAACTATAATTGACCTAATGATAAAAATGGCCCAAAAATTCATTGAAGAAAAGAATTCCTTTAAATGCAGGATAGATCAAATAGAAAAGGAGGTACAAAAGTTCATTGAAGAAAATAATTCCTTAAAAAATAAAATTGGGTAAATGAAAGCCAGTAACTTCATGAGACTTCATGAAACAATAGAACGAAGTCAAAAGAATAAAAAAAATGTGGAATAAAATGTGAAATATCTCATTGGAAAAACAACTCACCTGGAAAATTGATGGAGGAAAAACAATTTAAGAATTGTTGGACAACCTGAAAACCATGATAAAAAAGATCCTAGACACCATGTTTCAAGGAATTATCAAGGAAAACTGTCCTGATATCTTAGATCCAGAGAGTAAAATAGAAATAGAAAGAATCCACAGATCACCTCCTGAAAGACTTCCCAAAGTGAAAACTCCCAGGAATATTATATCCAAGTTCTAGAGCTCCCAGTTAAAGAAGAAAGCATCCAGAAACAAACACTATGGATCCACAGTCATTATCGCACAAGGTTTTAGCAGCTTTTCACATTAAAGGAGCAGAGCTTTGGAATATGATATTCCTGGAAGGCAAAGGAGTTGAACCAAGAATAACCCACCAAACAAAACTAAGTATAACCTTTCCAGATAAAAATGAATATTTAACAAAATACAGAACTTTCAAAGATTCCTGATGAAAAGACTAGAACTGAATAGAGTATTTGACATTCAAACAAAATACAAGAGAAGCTTAAAAAAGGTAAGCAGGAAAGAGTAATCATAAGGGTCTCAATAAAGTTAAACTGCTTACATCCCTCTATGGGAAAATTATATGTGTGACATTTAAGAACTTTATCGTTAGTATGACAGTGAAAAGGAGTTTACATAGTTATAGTGCATGGATGTGAGTCTACTTATGTTGAAATTTTATCTGAAAAAATGAAGGAAAGAGAAAGTAGGATGCACTGGGAGAAGGGGAAAGAGAGAGGTAGAATGGGAAGAATTTTCTCATATGCCAGGAAAATGGGAGGTTGTGGTGGTGGGCAATGCTTAAACCTCACTTTCATCAGAATTGGATCAAGGAGGGAATAACACATACACACTTTCAGTAATGTAAAGAAATGTAACTTACTCAATAGGGAAATAGGAGGGGAAAGGGATAAGGGAAAGAGCATGGATAATAAAAGGGAGGACAGATTAAAGGAGGCAATAGTTAGAAGCAAAATAGACTTGAGGAGGGACAGGATAAAAAGGGAGAGAAGAACAAACAGAAGAAAATGAAATGGAGGGAAATATAAGCTAATCCTAACTGTGGATATGAGTGGGATGGAAAGAGATGAATGGAGTAGAAACAGAATCCAATATTTTATTGTTTATGAGAGACACACTTGAAACAGAAAGACACATGTAGAGTTAAAATAAAGGGCTGGGGCAAAAATCTCATATGCTTCATCTGAACTGAAAAAAAAGGCAGCAATGTTGTAATGATGATCAACTGTGAAAGACTTGGCTACTCTAATCAATACAATGATCCAAGACAATTCCAAAGGATTCATAATGAAAAAATGTTATGTGCCTCTAGAGAGAGAACTGATGATCTCTGAGTACAAAATGAAGCATAATTTTCTGTTTTTTCTTGCTTTAATTAAAATTTTTTATATGTAATTGGGAAATATTTAATGAAATGGATAAAGTATTTTTAAAAAGTATTTATTAAACACTATATATCAGGCAATGTGCTGAAGTGCTAGGGATCAAAATATAAGCAAAAAGAAATAAAATACCTCACAGAGCTTACATTTTTTTCATGCACCACATACTTTTAAGTTTAATATGTATTATTAACATTTTCTCCATCACTTTCTTAAATCTACACAATCAACAAACAGGAAAACAGTTAATCAAACCCAGATTTGTAGCATTTTCTGATTTGCCAAGGTTTATAGAGAGCTCACATTTTAATAGGGGGAGATAACACATACAAGGAAACCGCAAAGGAGATGTGAGGGAGACAGCAAAGGGGCAGTATAGTGGTGAGCATCAGGAATGGAGCCCAGGAAGTCAAGAACGAGTAAAACTAGGCAATCTAGTCACTTTCCTTAAAATGGAGGTTCCTGAAAGGACTGATTAATCAGAGGAAGGAGCCACAGGAGTGGAATGATCTTCTAAGGTAAAGAGGCTGTTTGGTCTTGTGATCTTTCTGGATTAAACTCATTAAATATCCAGACCAAAAGGGTACTAAATCACTTGATGTCAACTTATAAGCACATCCCCAGTGGTATTTCCCAGGGATCTATACTTGGATACATGATGTTTCACAATTTTATCAGTCATTTGGATGGATACGTTGTATCCCAATGCCAGGTGCTGATGACATACTCTGGGAGGATGCTTTATTTGGTCTCTAAGGGTTCAGGTTAAAGCAGTCAATCAATCAACATTTATTAAGTGCCTACTATGTGCTAGCAATACAAAAATACTGTGTTAAGTGCTAGCAATACAAAAAGAGGCAAAAGACAGTCCCTATCCTCAGGGAATTTATAATCTAAGCCAATATCCAGGTTGAAGAATTTCTAGAAAATTGGTACTTTGGAAATGATACACACATGAATTTTGTTGTCATGTGATGCAGCAAGCAGGAAAACAAACATCTATGCTACACAGTAATATAAATAGAGAGAGGTTTGTCCCCACATACAAGAATTCACCCCAGCCTGAAGGTGAGAGAGATGTGTTAGGGAGGGAATACATTCAAAGTTAAGGTTCAAGTGGCAAGATTATATACCCTAAAAATAAACTTAGTTGAGAACAGGTAATCGGTGCCAGTTGTAGGAGGGAGCTTTACTAATCAGGCCCAGATGTGTTGGAGAGTTTGCAGAGTCCCTTATCAATTCAAGGCTTGAGTAAAGCTCTGGCAGGGGGAGTTTCTTTATTGGGACCACAAAGTGGTAGGAGGATCCAACCTTCACTAAGGCAGTAGAAGAGAATGATACAAGGTCCCTGAAGTAGGTCAAGGGTTCATCCCATCAAAAAGCTGCAAGTATACTTGTCTGTTTTGCCTATATGTTTCAATAGGCATTAGGACTACTTAGTCTAAGTGACTCTGCATCAGAGTCCTAACATTATAATATGACATCCAATTATAATCAAACAATATAAAGTTTATAAGTATTAAGAGGAATATTTCACATAATGGATAACAGAGTCAAAAACCACTGCTCCGAATCTGAGAGACAATAGGAATAAATATAATAGGAATAAATGTAATCTTACACTTAGGTTTGAAAAACCAACTTTATAGCTACATGGTGGGAGAAAAAGACATAAGGGTCTTTTGAGTGGTCTGCACACTCAATTTGAGCTCACAGTGTAATATATCAGCTGAAAAAAGCTAATGCAATTTTAAGCTGCATTAAAAGAATCATTTTGCGCAGGACTAAGGGGATGGTAGTTTCCTACCCAGGCTACCTATGGTGTATTTTGTTCACTTCTGGGTGCCACATTTTAGGAATAATATAGATAATCTGAAGACTAATCAGAAAAGGTTGAGCACAATAGTTAAATGTTTAAAATCATATCATATGAGGATTGATTAAAAGATATAGAAACATGGAGCAACCAGCCCTGGAATCAGCAGGACCTGAGTTCAAATTCAACCTCAGACACTTGACATTTACTAGCTGTGTGACCCTGGGTAAGTCACTTAACCCCAATTGCCTAACCACCCCCCTAAAAGACATGGAGATAACCACGAGCTAACAATTTATACCTGTCAGACTGGCTAAGATGATTGAAGCAGAAATTGACAAATGTTAGAGGTGATGTGGAAAAATTGGGACACTAATTCACTGTTGGTGGAACTGTGAACTGATACAACCATTCTGGAGAGCAATCTGGAATTATACCCAGAATGTTATTAAACTGTCTAAACTCTTTGGTTCAGCAATTCCACTACTATGTCTGTTTCTCAAGGTGAGCAGGGAAAAAGGAAAAGAACTTCTATGTTCTAAAATATTTATGGTAGCTCTCTTTGTGGTGGCAAAGAACTGGAAATTGCAGGGATGTCCATCATTTAGGGAATGGCTGAATGAGTTGTGGTATATGGTTGTGCTGGAATACTACTGTGATATAAGAAATGACAAGGGGGTAGCTAGGTGGTCCAATGAATAGAACACCAGTGGTGGAGTCAGGAGGAGCTGAGTTCAAATCCTGCTTTAGACACTTGATGCTAGCCATGTGACCTTGGGCAAATCACTTAACCCCAATTACCTTGCCTTCACCCGTCCAAAAAAAAAAAAAAAAAAGAAATAACTTGCACAAACTAATGAAAAGCAAAATGAACAGAGCCAAGAGAATGTTGTATGCATAACAGCAATATTGTTTTAAGAATAGCTTTGAGTGACTAAGTTATTTTGACTATTATAAGTACCCCGATTAACTACAAAGGACCTATGAAGGAAGATGGTACCTGCATCCAGAGAAAGAACTGATACATACACACATATGTGTATAGAATGGTTTTATACACACATATCTATTTCTATCTATATCTATCTATATTTGTGTCTAACGGTAGCCATTGTTCTCTCTCTCTTTTTTTTGATTAAAGGGGTAATCCCCTGAGTAACTACTTAAAGAAACCTATTCATTGAATGGGTGTATCTCACTCCAAGTGAGACTATGATAAGACCTTTTCCTAAAAAGGCCAGGGTCTCCCATTGCATTCTGGGCCATCTCCAGTCATCTTGATGAATATCAGGCCACTGAACCCAGATGACTCTGGAGGAAAAAGTGAGGTTGGTGACCTTGCACAGCGTCCCCTCACTAAAATAAAAGTCAACTGCAAGTCATGTCATCATCTTGATGTCATGGTCCTCTTTGAGAACAAAGGACAAACCCAATAAGCCATCTCTAGGGTGGGGAGTTGGAAAAGGGAGGGAAGAAAAAAGAAAAAAAGTTATATGATAACCTTATATATTTAAAAGGAATAGCAAATAGTGCATAACAGATTTGCAATTTCATGCACAATCATCTTCTTTTCTATTCTACTATGTTATGAAAATGCTTGTTTTATTTCTTAAATTCAGAATAAAATAAGTAAAATTTTGTAAAGTTATGGAGATAATTAGCCTGGAAAAAGAAGATCAAAAGGGATCTGATAGCTGCCTACAAGCATGTACATATATTTGAAGGACTGTCACATGGGGTAGAGAGATCAGACTTCTGCTTGGTCCAGAGGAAAGAAATGGAGACAATGGGTGAAAATAACAGAGCCAATTTTAAGTTTGATGTTAGGGACAACTTTATAACAATTAGAGTTATCTAAATGTAAGCCAGGTCTCTACCTAAGCCTTGGGCATTTTGTGAGAAAGAGGAGAGGAGGAAGGGAGATAAAGGAGGAGAGACTTCAGAATCTGTGGTCATATAGAAGACATCACCTTCTCTAAATTTCTAGCATGTTTTCTTGGAGACTTCAGGGAATTTCTCCTTGGGTGAGCTTGCAACTCTTCTTTTTTGGGGGGGGGGGTTTGCTAAGCTGATATCTCATCTCACTCCTACTTAAAAAAAATCATCTTACTCCTCTATACTTTTTGGTATATTATAATATGCTTAATTTCTTTGATTTCTTTTTGCTATTTGCTTTTATGAATGAGTTTATTTGCTATTTGCTCTGATGGTCTTTGGTATAACCAATGTTTAGTGGGAAAGGAGCCACATTAGCAGGTAAAAGCTGGGGGTAGCTCTTCTGTCTTTAACAGATAGCAGCCTTTGTTCTGATCTTAGACCTGCAATATTTAGAGAAGATAGTTATATTTTTAGTTTGGTACCTCCTTCTCAGACACTGAAGAATAGGGAAATCCACCTTTTGGCCTCTTTTCTTGCTCTCGTCTAGGCAAGAATCAAATCCCAGTTCCCCTTGGACAGGGGTGAACAGGACTCCAAATTTGTATATGAATGCTTCCTTCAAGTTACATTTAGATAATGCACATGAACATGTCAGCACATGGGGTTTCCCTTCAGTATGTTGCTGGAGCCATCTTGAACCAACTCAAGTGAGCACATTGTTAAATTTTCATAGTGAGCATTTACACTTCAGCGACAGTCAAACACTACAAGTTACTGTCTGATTTATTATTTTTTATTGTCTAGGCTTAAGAAAGTGATGAAATATAGTGATAATTAAATGCAAAACTATGTCACATATATTTTTTCTCCCCAGAGTGCTGGTTTAATTAGCACACCATTGATTCTCTATGACAGGATATATTCAAGTAAAAGGGAGATGATCACTTGGTGAATATATGGTGGGAATTCTTTTTCAAGATCTGGTCAGATCAGATGGTTTTTGAGGTATTTTCCAACCTGAGAAAACTTGAAAACTTTCTCTTCGAAGAAAAATCTACCAATGTAGATACTTTATAATTGAGGAATAGTTCTGTTTTGCAGATGGCTTTTGTACAGTGCTTGTGTCTAAGTGTGTGTATTTCAAGGAAAAAAACAAACCTTGAAACATTTGGCACTAATGGTGATGAATGTCTGAAACTGATCAAAGGAAATTACTGAACTTCCATTTCCTTGAAGCCAAGGAATCTCCATTTATCATTATATCCTTATAGCACTATTGGCAACAGCTGGACGATGTTACAAAGAATTGAATTGGCATCTTCTCTCTGTCTCTTTTTTTTTTTTTTTACAGTCCTGAAGATATACTAATATTCCAAGTTAGGCAAATGCTAAGTGGGCAGCCAGACACTTCAGACAGCAGCCGTAGACCTGATATATTTAGTTTCGTGACATCAACTAATAGCATTATAAATCAGTCAACACTGATAATTACAAAATGAATATTTACTTGGGGAATAAAAGAGGGAGGCAGGTCATAACTTCAAATAAATCACTTACTTCTTAGAAATTTATGACTTTCTCTGAATTATATTATACTTGTCATTTTCCTCCAAATATTTAAATCTTCATGCTACCTTGTGGTATTTTAATAGCAAAATAATGGATGTTCCAATGCCATTACAGGTTCAACAAGATGGATCTAATTTATGCTATAGTCAGGGTCATTCCTGTCTGGTTTCATTGTGGGACAAGGTTGTCTCTAGTCTATGTAGGCTGTGAAGAACTCTCTCTGCTTGTTTACAACTGAACATTTTTATATAGTTGAAGGAATGAAAGAAGTCAACAAAGAAGCCTCTGAAGAGTGCTAACGAAAAGGAGAAAGGAACCTTCTGTGATCACTGCTGGTAGTTAGGGCTAATTGTATAAAGTCAGTGCCTAAAGCTTGAGTGAAGAGACTTTTTTTTTTTTTGGTCTTTGTGTCCCTAGTGCCTAGCAACAGTGCTCATAGACAGTAAAGAAAGTCTTGTTGAATTAAATTGCTTTGGATGACAGTCAGGATCCCACTGAATAATTGTAGTATTGCTGTTTCTATAACTGGCAGAATCTGGTTTTAAAAACTACTTTAAAGAGATAGGTGAGAGTCCTACAGTATATACAGGTAGAGGTGGGTTGTGATCTGTATTTTTAGAAGAAATACCCATGTTAATGAGATCATAGCTCTGTTGGAGTTTTTGACAAAAAACGAGTTAAATGTTTCCAAATTATATTATTATTTAGCCCCAAATGCTTGTGTTACTCCCACTTCCATCCCAACATTCATCTATAGGGATCAAGATGGGTCATTCCTCTATAGGGAGCAGGATAGGGAAGAAACCTGCCTCACTGACAGCCAACCATGTTCCTTCTATCTAGAAAACTCTGGCACTTTAGAAACGTTTTACCCTGTGAATTTGCTTTTGACATATTGCTTTATGAAAAAAGGGAGACTAGTGGTTGATGACTGCCGACATGTCAGAACTAATTGATTATACCTCCTTGAAGGAGGTCCCTTTCAAGAAATACAAATTACTTGGGAAAGCCTGTTATCCTAAACCCTAGTGGCTGATTGATTATGAAGCAATCCAGATCCCTGAATTTTATTTCTGTGGCCAATTTTTCTAGTTCTGAATCAAATAGATGAGGCTTGTTTGATGAGACCTTGTTTCTGTACTTGGAAGTATGTGTACCATTCATCATGGATAAAACTGCCCATTTACCATTTGCAGTGACAATTTAGTGCAGGAAAGAGACTATCAAAGATTATTGTTATTTTCACTCTTACATTGTTGTTGCAACGATGTGACCCCATTTGGGGTTTTCTTTGCAAAGATACTAGAGTGGCTTGCCATTTCCTTCTCTAGCTCAGTTTACAGATGGAGAAACTGAGGCAAACAGTGTTACATGACTTTCCCAGAGTTTCACTGCTAGTAAGTATCTGAGGTTGGATTTGAACTCAGTTTTTCCTGACTCCCAGCCTGGTGCTCTGTTAAAAAGGTACCTCAAAAGTAGTTGCTTTTGTGATTTTGGATGGTGGGTGAAAAACATGAAATTGAATGACGTTTATATGTTCTTGCCTCTGATCTATTTCCTTCAAAGATTTATGGACTTGAAACATTACAGTTGTCCATCTGCATTGGCAGAAGTTTCCACACTGGGAATTACCTGAAACAATTAAATCATATTAAATCAAGCTCCATATGAATGACAGAACCAAAACGTTTATTCAGACACCAGAAAGCCAAATCCATCAAAGCAGTATGCTCAGCTGATGACATCCCAGTGTAACCCAGGGTTTAGCACAGTATCTGCCATATCGCAGGTGCTTAATAAATGTTTATGGATGAATAAATATTATTAAATGTTAAATAATAATGTTTATTGATTATTATTATTATTGAATACTTATTAATTGTTTGATTGATTGATATGGGAGAGGCTGGGGAGCTTACTTCTAGCAAGACTTGATGATGTAGAAAGGAAGACCCTCTTTCTTAATTTGGAGTATGGATAAACCTCCTATACTGGCTTCAGTTTGCTAACTATGAGGTAAAGAAGAACAATTTTTGGTTGGTGTATCGCCAAGGCAATATTCACAGCACCAGCAGCGAGTAAGAATATGTCAGCATAGTTCTGAATCACAAAGTATACAGATTCTCCATATAGAAGGCAGAAGAAAAACATTTATTCAGATACCAGAAAGCCAAATCCATCATAGTAACAAAAATCCATACACAATAACAATGCAGAGGACAACACCATCCCCAAGCCTTCCCTCTGCTAGACTTCCCACAATCCAGGTCCATTAAACAAATCACAAGCAGGTTTTCTTAAACAAAATCACAAACAAGCTCTTTCAGTCATGCTAACCAACTGCCGGCATCCTTCCCAGCTCTGACTAGTCTCATGACCAAATTCCGTCTCAGCTCTGCTCTAGCTCCACCTCTTCTACCCTTCCTGCTCCATCCATTCAGCAAACTCCTCCCACCACAGATTCCACATGACTCAGACTTCCAAGTGACCCAGGCAGGTCACATGAACCTGTTAATAAATGGGAAAGATTTTCTCATTTAAATTACCATTACAGACACCGAAAATTTTAATTATCCTACTTTATTACTCTTTTTTCCCAAGTTGTTGGATTAAGACAGGACTTTTAGAAAGGCTTCATTTTTTTTTAAATCAAGGAAGGGTAACTCCCTGTCTTCTATCAGTTCAGACTTGTTTGTTAATTCCCTAACAGATCAGGACTTTAAGGAAAAAAAGAGACATTGAACTGGAAAGTTTTGATTGTTAGAAGGGACCCACTCTTGGGTATTGCTTGCTTGGATAGGGGTGCTGAAATAGGATATCCTGAGTACCTCTGAAACAATATGAGGGCATTCATTGTTTTGGGTAAGAAAAATAAGGGTAAATATGCAGAAAGAAACCAATATATTTTCTCTAAAATAAATCCCTCTTTCTGATTTTTAAGATTAATTTTTGTCACTCCCATTTTATTTGTCTACACTCATAACCTTGTTATTATCTTTGATTTTTCTCCTCTTTTCCCCTCAATTCTTTTTCCTTTTTCTCCTCTTGCTATCTGAATGCCTATTAAGTCACTAAGTTAGGTCAATTTATTTCTCATATTTGTCCTGTCCTTACCATCTTCACTATCTCCTCCAAACCACTCATCTGAATTACTAAAATATTTCTGGTCTTTCCCCCCTTTAGTGTAGTCTACATTGACATCCCAGATTAATCCTTCAGAACCATGACTTTTCCCACAGCATTCCATTGTTCTTAAATTGTCAGTGATTTCCCAATGTCTATTGAATAAAGTCCTTTAAGAAGGACCAAATGAAGAAAAGCCAGCTAGATGTGGAGTTAGAGCACCTTGGATCAAGTATTGCTCCAATATTTTCTATTGGTGAGAATTTGAGCAACTCACTTGACCTCTACCCCATAATTTCTTCATCTCTAAAATGAGAGTATTAGATTAAATGAGAAGCCTTCTTTGTCAAATGTGTTTTCCTATGAAATTCATACATGATTGAAAAATCACCTCTTTACAACACCAACAAATAGTATGGCTCAGCTTTAGCTCTTGACTTCATCTTCCTAAAGTGTTATGTATATTTCTTCTTTTCGCATTAAGGTGTTAAAGTTGACATGTGGTTTTATTGTCATTTATGATAGGGACATATTGCTATAGAAATGCTCATAAATCTGTTCCATTTTTAATATATTTATTGAATTCCTTCCATTTTCCTTTCCACCACTCTCTATCATTTTGTGGGAGAATACTGCCGAGAATCTTCCACCATCCCCATAAGTAACATTTTGCAAGTTAACTTATTATCGAACCAGCAGTAACCTTTGGCTATAATGTCTTTCTGCTTGGCAAGAAGATCAAATGTTTCCAGGCTGAGGCAGTTTCTGAGCTTCTTTTTGGTCTCCTTGTTGTGGCAATTGTTTTACATAGATTAAATTTCTATGGGAAATCATGAGAGAATAAATATATTTATTTTTTTGATTTCTTGTCTTTAGTGTCAATAGCTTGTTTGAAATGATCAATCAGGACCTGTTTTAAATCAATTTAATATATGCTTATTTCTATATTTTCTCATAATTTGATGTTGTATATATTTTCTTCTATATTGTCCCAGTCAATAGTTTGACTAAATCAGGAATGACTCTTACATTTGGTAAGCAATCATATCCTATCAGTTCTGTTTTTCTTTTGGGGGGTGGTGATGTTAAATGATCTCCATATCTAATTCCTTCTGACCATCTTCCTGAAGAAATTATTCCTGATATTAAAGTGTGAAGTTCATGAGAGGTCTATATATCTTTTTGTTTTTAAATTTATTAATGCTACATCATATTTTCCAGCATACATTTGGTGCTTTCCTCTATGCTCACCTTTTCATTGAATTCAGTGAATAATCACATATATGTTGACTTGGTTTGGAAGATCTTATCAAGTTTTTCTTCCACAAAGTACTCTGATGCCCCTTGATGGCATGAAGGATTCTTCAAGGCTATATCAACAAAGTGGAAGAACTGGAAAATTCTACTAAATTGGATGTATTTTGAGCATCGCCTCTTTAACAGTCTATTTTCATGTCAGAGGTATGCTGGAGTCAGCTCCAACCTCCAATTTTCAGCGTGAGCATGTATATTACACAGATTGGCAAATGGTACAAATCAGTGCTTGATTTATCATTTTGTTAATCTTATTTCTTATTCACCTTAAGAAGGTGATAAGAAAATGTCACTAATTCAGAGTAGACTTAGAATTGTGTTTTACTTTTAGAGCTTTCTTTTTTAAACTAAAAAGTCAGTTGTTAAACATTTATCATCATACCCCTATTATTGTCCAAATACTAATATAGCTAAGTATGGAAAACCTCTTCACTAGCAGCCTGGTCCCTAAATGATAAATTCTTTGGTACTGAAACTTATGAAGAAAATCAAAATACAAATTGGTCTTCTCTCTTTTGGTTCAGCTTCTGCAGTGATAGTAGCAGAATGGCAGAAAAGGGAGGTGGAATGAAGAAAGAGTTACACAGCTTTTAGTCTGCTTATTCATTTAACTGTTGTTCTAAATTTGAAATTTTGTCCAACAGCCAATGCATTGATGCACTATTGATATTAGCATTTTCATTATTAGTGAAACCGGACGACAAAAGGAGGTTGTGTCTAAGCAGATGGACTGCTATTTGATTCTTCTTGGAAAGACAAATAAAGGAATTGTTAGAGTTAGTATTATTGTGCATCTGAAGGCAAAAAAGAGTATTATTTTATGGGATCATCTCAAATTGAGGTACTCATGGTGGAGCATAAACATAAAGAACACCATGAAAATAATTTCAACGTAAGTTCCAATATCTATTATAGAGAATTAAGAGGTAGAGAAATCCTGCTTCATACTTCTCATGCCTATTGAATTTCATCTCTTGAGGTACAGGCAAATTTTGTAGTTTGCCAGAATATTTTTGGATCTTGATTTTAATATCTAACCTTATGGCTATACATCTTAGATTTATGTCATCCATAAATTTGATAAGAATGGTAAATATATCTTAACAATAATTATGAAAAATATTGTGCACAACAGAACCAAAGATAATGCACAAGAGAACTCTCTCATGGTCCTCTGGATCTGATCATTCTACACAGGCATATATAGTAAAGGCAGAAAAAAAGTTAGATGGGAGAGACATTGACCTTTTCCCTGGGTTTAGCATTTGTATCTCTGCCTTTCCCCCTTATACTCATTTGATGAAGATACTAAAACTTTTAGGGGCTAATGAATCAAGTGCTGGGGATCAGACCCACACAATTCTGTGTTGGATTTGGCAGGGCGCTCTTGAAATTATTTGAGAGCATAGAATCTCCTTGAGGAACTAAGCAGTGAATTACATAGAGTTTTAAATTCTAAATTACATGAGACCTCCTAGTGAAAAGCAAACGCATGGTCCTTATCCACAAGGAACTCACCTTCTGATAAGAATTCAGCATGTAAATAACTATGTATGTATAATTATAGATATAGAGTAGATGGAAATTAATTTGGGAGGAAAGTGACAATGTGGAGCATGGGAAGGAGAGACTTAGAAAAGCCACTTGCAGAAGGTGGGAACTAACTCAATTTTAAAGGAAGCCAGGAAAGGAAGTAGACTGGAGAGAGGAGGAATAGGGAATAGAGAATATAAATGTATGGAGTTGTATGTGTGAAGAACAGTGAAAAGACTGGCATAGCTGGATTGTAGAATGTGTTTTATGTTTGTTCAATTGCTTTCAGTCATGTATAACTCCATGAACTCACTGAGTTTTTCTTGGCAAAGATACTGGAATGGTCTGCAATTGCCTTCTCCAGGTCACTTTACAGATGAGGAAACTGAGGCATGTTTAAGTGACTTGCCCAGGGTTATGCAGATTGTAAGTATCTAAGGCCAGATCTGAACTCAGGGAGATGAGTCTTCCTGACTCCAGTCCCAGCATGCTACCTACTTAGGAGTAAAGTATAAGACTGGAGGGACTTCTGGGAGCCAAGACGGCAGAGCAAGAAATAAGTCACTCTCACCCTCCCTTATTGGCTTCTGAAAGCACAGAAAATATCACCCCAAGAAAACCTGGAACAGCTGAGCCGGTAGAAAGACAAGGTGCAGCACTCTTGTAGCCTAGGAAGCTTGTGAGATTACCAGGAAAGGGCCCTCTCATTCTAGGGTAGGGAGAGCAGTATAGGACAGGAGGCATCCAAGCAAGCCAGCAGCAAGCTCCACCTTATCTTCCTTCAGGGGAAGATCCTGAGCCCAGGGTGGTGGAGCAGGCAAGTGCCAACACAACTCCTCCCTTCTCCTTCAGTGTCTCAACACAGGTGGGGGAACTGTTAAACACCAGGTAGAAAACTACTACATGTACTGGCGTTCTCCAGCAACCAAATCTCCTGATGCTTTAACGTAATTCCAGGCTGGCAGACATCCTCCAGCAGCCAAACATTTGAGTGCTTTAAAGAAGTTTGGATGAGTAGGTGTCCTCCAGGGGCCAGACTCCCCACCCCCACCCAAGAGCTCTGGTACTGCTGACTCCAGCCCACCACCAAGTAAGCTGTTAGACTTCTACAGTCTCCAGCTGCCAGCACTTGAGACCTCAGCACACAAAGTCAGTGATCAGGTCCTGGGCTCCCAGTATTAGAAGCTTGGGTCAGGAGAGCTCAATTTTAAAAGCCAGAAAACAGGCAAACATCATGAACAGAAAGCAGAAATGGACAATGACCATAGATTCCTATTATGGGGACAGAGAAGATCAAGGCACACATTCAGAAGAGGACAACACTGTCAATATGCTAAATCCAAAACCTCAAAGGGGAATATGAACTGGTCTCAAACTCAAAAAGCCTTCTTGAAAGAACTCAAGAAGAATTTTAAAAGACAAATATAAAATGGGAAAGGAAATGAGAGGTATTCAAGAGAGAGTCAAGAGCTTGGAAAAGGAATGCCAAAAATTGACTGTAGAAAACAAGTCCTTAAGAAAATACAGTTGGCCAAATGGAAAAAACTACACTGAAGAAATCAACTCCTTAAACAGTAGAATTAGCCAAATAGAAAAGGAGGGACAAAATCTAATAGAAGGAAATAGTTCATTTCAAATTAGAGTTGGGCAAGTGGAAACTAATGAGTCTATGGGATATCAGGTATCAGTCAAACAGAAACAAAAGAATGAAAAAATAGAAGAAAAGGTACAATACCTCCTTGGTAAAACAACAGATCTAGAAAATATATCCAGGAGAGACAATTTAAAAAGTATTAGTCTACTTGAAAACTATGATGGAAAAGAGATCCTGGGCAACATCTTTCAAAGAATCATTAAGTAAAACTGCCTTGAGGTCCTAGAACCAGAAGGCAAAATAGTCATTGAAAGAATCCACTGGTCACCTTCTGAAAGAGATTCCAAATTGAGAACACCAAAGAATATTGTAGCCAAATTTCAAAATTTTCAGGTCAAAGAGAAATTATTGCAAACATCCAGAAAGAAACAATGTAAATATCATGGAACCACAGTCAGGATTGTGCAGGACCTTGAAGCTTCTACATTAAAAGACTGGAGAACACGGAATACAATATTCCATAAGGCAAAGGAACTTGGATTACAACCAAGGATCAATTACCCAGTGAAAGTAAGCATAATCTTTCAAGGGAGGAGATGGACATTCAATGAAATAGGAACCTCCAAACTTTCCTGATGAAAAGACCAGACCTCAACAGAAAATTTGATCTACAAATACAAGACTCAAGAGAGGCTAAAAAGGTAAACAGGAAAGAAAAAACCCCAACATATTATTAATAAGGGCAAACTGTTTACACCCCCACAAGAGATGATGGCACTTATAACTCTTGGGAACTAGATGACGTGACTTGCACTTGACTTTGTTTTGAATGAGGGAGGGCTGTACAGGTCACCAGCCTCACTTCTCCTCCAGAGTCATCTGAATCCAGTGACCTGATATTCCTCAGGATGACTGAAGATGGTCCAGGTTGCAATGGGAGACCTTGGGCCCTTTAGTCCAAGGTCTTTGCAGGTACTCACTTAGGGTGAGGCAACACCCATTCATTAAATAGGCCTGTTTAAGAAGTAGCCAGAGCATGGCCCCTTTAAAGAGGTCAAGCAAAGCAAAGACATCAGGCTGGGTGGGAAACAGCAACAGTTACTATTGATAATCATTCTAAAGCTAGAGGGGTCTAGGAGCCCTTGGCAGGGGCCCATGGGAGTCCCAGTTTTAGAGTGTATTAGGTTTAAGGTTTTGGGAGAGGACAGGGGGCAGGACAGGGGAAAGGAAAGGCAAGGAAAGGAGGCAGTAAAACCCACATTTTAAAGGGATATACATAGACAGAGAGCATGGGTATAAGTTGACTTTGATGTGATGATAAAAAGTCTAATTAAGTGGTGAAAAGGGATTGTTTTTGGAGAAGAGAAAAGGAGGAGGTATACAAGGGTAAATTACATTACAAGAAAAGGCATAAAAACCTATTACAGTAGAGGGAAAGGAGGGAGATGAGCATTGTTTAAACTTTACTTTCATCAGATTTGACTCCAAGAGGGAGTAACATAATCAGTTAAGTATCAAAATCTCATTTACCCTATAGAAGGTAGGAGGGGAAAGAGGAAACAAAAGGGAGGAGGTGGATAGAAGGGGCAAAAGAAGTAGCAAGGGAGAATGGGAAGAAAAGAGAAAGGGCTGACAGAAAAGAAGTCAGAATGAGGGAGGCCATGATCCAAAGCAGAACTCTAGTGAGGAGAGAAAGGGAGAAAGGAGAGAGAAAAGCATAAACCAGGGGGAAATAGGATGGAGAGAAAGACACAGATAGTAATCATAACTATGAATGTGAATGGAATGAACTCTTCCCTAAAATCGAAGGGGATAGCAGAGTGGATTAAGAACCATAATCCTACAATATGTTGTTTAAAAACCTGGAAAGACTTATATGAACTGACGCTGCATGAAATGAGCAGAACCAGGAGAACATTGTACAATGACTGACTCTGATGGACTTAGCCTTGTCTCAGCAAAGCAAGAATCTTGGACAACTCAACAAGACTGATGATGGAAAATGTTATCCATATCAAAAGAAAGAACTATGGAGTTTGAATGCAAATGGAAGCATACTATTTGCTCCCTTTTGCTTTTTAGCTTTGTTTCTTCTTTCTCATGGTTCCTCCCATTAGTTCTAATTCTTCTTTACTTCATAATTAATGTGAAAAATGTTTACTATGAATATATAACTAGGGCCTATATCAGATTGCATGCTGTCTTGGGGAGGGTGGAGGAGAGGGAGGTAGAGAAAATCTAAAACTCAAAACCTTATGGAAGTGAATGTTAAAAACTATAAATAAATTATTTAAAAAGTATTCTGGAAAGATATGAAGATGCAAATTTATGAAGGGCTATAAATTCCAAATAGAGGATTTTATATTTGATCCTGAAGGTAATGAGGAACTACTAGAGTTTATTGAGTGCGTGTTTGTGTGTGTTGGGAGTGGATATAAAAATATCTGAGCTTTAGGAAAATCATTTTGGCAACTGAATGGAGGATGGATTGCAGTAGAGAGAAATTTGAGTCAGGAAAACCAATCAGAGGCTGTTTTAATAATCCAGGCATGAAGTTATAAGAGACTAAACTGGACTGGCATCAGTCTAAGTGGACAACAGGGGACTTATACAAGAGATGTTGTGAAGAAAGAAAAGAGAGAATTTGGTAATAGACTGAGTATGTAGAGTGAGTGTAAGAGAGGAGTCAAGAATGACTCTGAGGGGGAGATACTGGGTGAATGAGAAGATGATGGTGACCTTGACAGTTTGAAAGAGTTAAGGTCTGTTTTGGACGTTTGGACAGTTCTGTTGAGTTTGAGATGCCTATGGAACATCTATTTGGAGATGTCCAAGACAGTTGGAGATGAGTGAGCTAAAGATGGATTTGTAGATCTGGAAATGATCTGCATAGAGAAGACAATCCAGCTGATATGAACTGATAAAATGAACAGTCAAACCAGTATCACGAGGACAGGACCTTGGGGGATATCCATAGTTAGTGAGAGTGATCTGAATGAATATCTAGGCAAGGAGATGGAAGAGTAGTCAGACAAACAATAGGAGAGGAAAGTGAAATGAAAACACAGAAAGGAGGAGAGTATCTAGGAAGAGATAGTGCTCAACCATGTCAAAGTCTTCAGAGATCAAGAAGTCTGAGGACTGAGAAATAGCTGTGGATTTAACAATTAAGAGATCATTGGTATCTATGGAAAGCTTTGGTGATTAGGAAAGATAGGTTCCAAAAAAGGTTTTAAGCCTACAGACACTAGCTAGCTGGAGTAGTCCTGCTCTGTGTTCCAAAGCACTTCATATCGTGGGTGAGGAATTACCCTTTCCAGCCAAGTCTTAGATAAATAGTCTTCTCATGGGAGAGAGTCACAGAGCATTTTTCCCTGTCTAAAAAAAGATATAGTGGGAAAAAATGAAGGTTTTTCAGCTAAAAGAGCAATGGCAGAGCCAACTTTTACTTCTATGAGGAAAAATTAGCATTTTAGGTAAGGAACAGCTTATTAAAATATGGAACTTTAGAACTGTATGACCTTGTACCCAGTAGAGCTATACCTGGCAGGTAACAACAGCAACCACAGGACTTTTGGAGGACCGTTGAGTCACAGCCAAGAAGCAAAGGCCAATTGTTCTCAGTAGATGCTACTATTGCAGGAGGCACTATGTGTCCTTCAGAGACTGTACACCACATGAGACCAATGGGGAGCCAAACCTGACCAGAGCAGCACAATGACAACATCCAGAAAACACTAGCCCCTACCAGGGGAAGTGTGAGCTGTCCTTCTGTGCAAGAATCTAGGCCAATAGCTTAATTACAGATCAAACTCACTTGGGTAAGGAGTAGAAGATTTGACCATGTGACTTACCCCAACTCAAAAACTTTCACTGGTTTCCTGTTGTCTCTAGGATAAAATCCAAAACACTCAACCTGGCATTTGATTAATGCTCCCAAAAGATTACCACTTTCTTTCTAGTTTCTTATCAAATATATATCTTACATTTCAGACAAACTGATTTATAAGCTATTGCCCCATACACAGAATGTCATATTCTATCTTTACGCCTTTGCACATGTGGTTCCCACTTTCTGGAATGAACATTTTCTTCATCTCTGCCTCTTAGAGTCCCTCTTTCCCCTTGGGTGTTAGCTTTAACTCCCCTCAAAATTATTTTATTTAAATTCTCATGTCCTTTGTATTTACTTATCTGTATTTGTGTAGCATCTCTCCAATAGAAAGCTAACTCCTTGAGGGCATCCAATGATTTGGACTCAGAGGCTGAAATGCAGTGGGGGAACTTTTAGACCATAATATAAAATAAAAACAAATTTAATACTAAAAACTAAAAGAATCAATTAAAAAGGATACTAACTAAAATAAAATGCTACTATTCTCTATGTCCACAGTCACCACGCCAACCAACTAGCTGGTATCCCAGTAGGATAGTTGATTCCCTCTGACATCAACTCCCCCTGAGGTTAAGACTTCTATGCTTTAGGAAGCAAGGAAACTCAATGGCCTCCCCACATGCTTAAAGAACCTGTTCAATTTATATAAAGAAGTGTAGCTCCCATAACACCAACACTTAGCACTTATTTTTTTTTTTTCTTGTTTATTTTGTTTTGGACTGTTGATTTCATCAATGTTGGGAACTCCTGGTATGGAAACACCCGCTGCTGATGCAGATCGGCAGTTCACTTGTCAATTATAGTCTTAGAAGGTTGACTGAGGCCCTGAGTAATTAAATTAAAGAGCATAACGGAAAGTTAAATCTGATAGAAATTAAAGACAGGGCCTTTAGAAGAGAAAGGAAAAATATTTCATATCTGAGAAGAAGATTTTTGTTTCTGAATATAGGTTTAAGATGGTGGAAAAAAGAGTAACAGAAAAACATCTGTAGATCTGATCAAAAAGACTTTCAACTGAAAATGTAGAGGAAAAGAAATCTATTTATTAACATTGTCAAATTGGGTACTATTAAGTTGGTAGGTATCAGAGGTAGAGTAATTTCTAAGTCAGTATCCAAGAAGCAGGTCATCTCAGTTATCTATATATGGATGTGAAAAGTGAGTGAAGTAGAGATCTTATTGCAAAGAATTACATTTGACTTTATAAACACAACTTAGCCTTAGAGGGAAACTCATCTTACCTATTACCCTATTACACTTCCCCAAACAGTTTTTCCTTATCGGTCAGATTTAGTTCCAGCAAAACAGGTTCTCTTATTGCTTTTCCCATCTTCTTCATTACTTTGATAGATCTATGATTTCATTGATTCGATGCAGCCGATATTTATTAAGTGACTACTATATGCCTAACAGTGTGCTAGGAAAAGGGGATACAAAACCCAAAATGAAACTCTCTTTGCCCTCCAGGATCTTAGATCAATATGGCTAAACTTTCCAAAGATGCTTGCTTGCCCTCTCATTCTGGGTGGTACTTATCTATGTTTTCCCATACAAGGAGTTCATGCAATGTGATGAAGTCATTCCTTTAATCTTATTAACATTATGTGGCTCTTAGTTGAACATGAAGGCTATGTACTGATTGTCTCCACTCTTACCACATGATTGACCCACCTTCTATTTCAGGCATTCTTTTTGCTACTTCTCTGGCAAAATATTTGGTAAGCAATGTATTACCATCTACTACTGGTGCCTCTTCATCACCCTTTAGGTAATTAAATTCCTCAGAGATTGTGGTGTTCCATGACTTGCAACAATCCCACATCACTAGAAGAATATCATTGTTAAAAACATGGACTCCTGTTTCGTGGAGTCATATGAAAACATGGCACAATTTCTGAAAGGTAAATCATCTGCTCTCCTTTTCTTCTCCTATTTTTGACTAGTGTCTGCCCAATATACATGCAATGCTGATGCAGTGAGTCATTCATACAATGGCACATGATAGTCTAGACCAGTGGTGTCAAACACAAATAGAAACAGATTCCCTGTGGACTATAAGTTGACTTAGAAAACCACAAATTAACATTATCTAAGTTGTACTGTATTTTCATTTGTTTTGTCAAATACTTTTCAATTTTGCATTTTATTCTGATTTGGCTAAGCTCTGAAATTTTAGAGTTTTGAGACTGCAGTAGCCCAAAGACCAGGAGTTTGACACTTATGACTCAGGCAACAGGCATTTTTCATTCATTTGGGTTTTTCTGTGGATAGTTAGGCCAAAAACTCTTTTGAGTCATTATCAGTTTCATTTAGGAGGTTTTACAGTGCTATAGGGCTTAACAGGGGTAATCAGGTGGTACAGTAGATAGAGCACCAGGCCTAGAGTCAGAAAGACTTGAATTCAAATCCTGCCTTAGAAACTTACTAGATATGTGACCCTGGGCAAGTAACTTAACTGCCTTTGCCTCAGTTTCCTCATATTTAAATTAAGCTAGAGATGGAAATGTCAAACCACTCCAATACCTTTGCCAAGAAAACCATAAATGTAGTCTTGAAGGGTCAGACATAACTGAAACAAGTTAACAGAAACAGAGCTCAATATAATCAGCATGACGATATATATGTTTGTGTGTGTGTATACAGACACATGCACACACGACCTTTTTAGCAGTCTCGTAAGCCTATGGACTACTGGAAATGTTTTTTAATAAATAAAATTGTTGTTGTTATGTTCATCCTTCGTTTTTGAAGAAGACCATGACATCAGAGAAATGATGATGTGACTTGCACTTGACTTTGTTTTGAGGGAGAGAGGGCTGTGCAGGTCACCAGCCTCACTTTCTCCTCCTGAGCCATTTGGATCCGGCGACCAGATATTCATCAGGATGAATGGAGATGACCCAGGATGCAGTGGGAGACCTTGGCTTTTTCTGGCTAAGGCCTACTGAGGTACTCAGTTAGAGTGAGGTGACACCCATGTAGTGAATAGATCTCTTTAAGAAGTAATCAGGGAGCAAATGAAAATGAGCAAAAAGAAAAAAAAATAAATCAAGCTGAGAGGGAAAGAGCAATAGTTACTATTGACAATCACTCTTAAGCCAGGAAGGTCCAGAAAACAGCCATTAAGTGAAGCTTAGGCAGAGACCTATCGTTGTCTAGTCTATGGGCTTCAGAGTGCACTGAGTTTAAGGTTTTGGGAAGGACAAGGAAGAAAGAAAGAAACAATGAAAGAAAGAAAGGAAGGAAAAAAGAAAGAAAGAGAGAAAGAAACCTATCCAGTAAACCCTGTTAGTTAATTGGGCATCCTCTGGCCATCCAAATTTATCTTCCTTTTGAGAGGAGAAGGATGGGGGTGAGTGCATAAAAGAAATAGCATTAGAAAGAAAACTGATTATGTTGAGAAACAGGCATCACTAGGCATGGTAATACATGCTGAGGAGGTTGAGACTAGTGAAATGTTTAAATTTGATAGTTCTGAGCTATAGTAATTCTAGAGCTGAACTGCTTAGTACTCTTATGATAAACCCTAATGGGAGCAGAGGATGAAAGGGAGGATGGGAAAACACCAGGCTGAGTAGGGAAGGGCGGACTGACCCATGTTAAAAAATGGAGTCTGTCAAAACTTTTTTGTCAATCAGCAATCGAGTCAGGAATGAGTGGCCACTGTACTTTCAGCTTTGGTGAGACAGACTCAGTTTTTAAAAAAGGCAGATGCTAAAATACTAAAAAAATTCATAGACTACACTCTGGTTTATATGGAATCCCTCTTCTTTTTGGACTGTGAACTGGGCATCCTTCACAATAGTGTTCAACACCTATGGTGAGCATAGATTTCTCTTTTATGCCCTGTTTGATATCAGTAATAAGACAACTGGGCAAAATTATCTTTATTGTTAGTTCTTTCAAGGAATCTTGGAAGAATGTGACATATTCATGGGAGACTCCTTGATGAAGGAGAACCTTGGCTTTACTGAATCAGATGCTATTTTATAGTTAAGAAAACAAGTCAAAACAATGAGTATAGTGGGATCTTGAATTCTGTATGTCCTTCAGTTGATTCTGTGGCTGTGGTCTGCTACAAAATGTTGTTTGTAAAAGAGTGCCTTTGCCTTTCTTGTACCTTTGGCAATGTTGTCCTTAATGTATATGTAGATTGTTCTTATAAATATTTTTGTAGAGATGGGAAAGCAAGTGTGTTGTTATTAACATTCTCTGTCACTTTTTTTTTTGGGGGGGGGGGTAGAGATTGCAACAAAAGTTCCAATATTTTTTTTCTGAAGCCTTGATATATTCTCCTCTTTTAGATATTTTGAGAACAATCTCTCAATGCCCTAGAAGTTGTATGTTGTTAGAAGTCAATCTATTGGCTGTGCTGTCATTGATGGTGAAAAGAGTTTACTATTAAAGTCTTTATAGAGCTTTTTCATTTCTCATCTATTTGCTATCTTTCTTCCAGTTTCATCCTTAAATATCCTCAGGATGATTTTTCTTGATTGCATCTCTTGCCAAACTTTCTTTAAGCTTGTCTTTCCCTCCACTATTTCTCACAGTTTTATGAAGCAATGCTGCTGATAATTATCCACAGTTCTCCATAAGATCCTACAAACAACTTTATAGTCTTGGCTGCCATGTCTTTATGTTAGGCAAAAAGATCAAGCACTTTCTAGGTACACTGGTTTCTAGTTTTCTTTTGGTTGTGGAATTTAATTTTTATCAATTAAACTTTTTCAGTTAATATTAACATCAACAGCTTGTTAGCCAGGAGTTATTTAAATTACAAACCATGAATTCTTCTCATTTTCATTTTTTCTTCTAGTTTCATATTAGTTTCAATCTTTGTTCTTACCAATGGGTAGCCTGACTTTGCCTAAACAATTGTTTCAGCAGATACAAATCTGCATCTACACTGGAGGGATAATTAATTGTCTGTGCTGTAGCTTCAATGTTCTTGGGGATTTCTGGCTCATTGTCACCATTTTGCCCTAGGAGACCTGCTGTGAATTGGAAAGATGTGTTATCCACTACATAGGTCAGATGGTGAGACTTTGAGGCTTAGTCTTTCTGAATGGGCAAGGAAAGACTCAAGATTACTAGTTTTCGTCCTCCTTTACATTTTTGTTTTGTTTGCTTTTGTTTTTTTTTCCTCCTCCCTTTTTGTCTTTCTCTCCTTTCCCCCTTCCTTAGTAATACCCAAGACAGGAGGACTGTGTAACTATTTAAATGGTGAAAGGTCCTTTAGAACAGAGGTTTCACACTTAGGTGGGCAACTTGTTTAACAAAATCAATAAAAATACACAACATCATGGATAATATGAATTTGTAGTTTTCTAAATTAATATGGGACTAGCAAGGATCCCATTCTGTTTTAGGTTGACAATACTGCTTTAGGAGAGCATTAGGTCCTTGAAACTAATTCACATCAGTAATGAGTCATTTCCCATCTTTTAAAATAAAATTTTTTATGATATGATTCATTACTTATAGAACTTCTAGATTCCTTGTTTGAAGAGAATATTCAAGATATGAAACTTCTGTAGAGCTCACAAGTATTTGGCCTCCCTTGTTCCTTACATTTGAATCATATTTTCCAAAAACAATTTTTTTGCTATCTTCCTCTTAGACTAGCTTTTCATTGAATTTACTGATTTAGTTGGGTGGGCTTTAGAGTTCTTTGTAAAAATTATCTACTTACTTTCCTCCAACAGCAGATATGGGCAAATAAACTGCAATTATTTTCATAGTGATATTTTTGCAAATGGTTACTTATCATGAGAACCTCCTGGTGGTATGATGAATAGAATACTGGACTTGCAGTCCTCAAGAATACCTGAGTTCAAATCCTTCCTCAGATACTTACTAGCTGTGTGACTTTGGCCAAGTAATGTTAGCTTCCCTCAGTTTTATCCTCCCCTATCCAGTGATAATTGCACTTCCCTTTCTAGGATGTAGTGTGATTGTGCTAAAGCTCAAACCTAGTCAATGATTACATTTTAATTGCAAACATGTACACCTCAGACATCTGCAGCAGATGTTAAGCAGACCTTGATTTATTGCTTTATTGATTCTTTTGACTTAAAAAAGGATAGAGAAAATGTTTATAATTCAGATTAAACTTTGAAGTATGTTATGTGTACGTTTCCTCCCTCACCCCCCAAAGGAGCTGGTTATTAAACACTTATTACATTTTTGTATGAAGACCAAAGCAAATAATATAAAAAATACTTTGCAAACCTTATTAAAGAACTGTAGAAAATGCTTGCGATTATTAGGAGGTGGCCAAATGTCTTGTGAAATGATGGTTCTTGTTGCCTCTGGACGCACGTTTTGAGAGCCAGCGAAGTGGTACAATGGATAAAGCATTGGGTTTGGAGGCAGGCAGGAAGACTGGTTCAAATTCAGCTCCTTCTTACTTGCGTCCCAACTTAGGACAATACTCAAAGCTTCATTCTGTAGCTCATGCTACTTCCATTTAAAGTTGGCTGCAGCTTCCTTCCAAGCATTAACAATGGGTCCAATATTTGACATGACAGAAATTACAAACCTTACTCACCTCTGATTCTCTCTACCATCAAGAAAACTCAAGTTCTCTTTCTTGAAGGAATCAATAACGTTTTCTCAGTGGATCCCAGAGATTTGTTATGTACACAAGACTCACAATAGCAGTGAGGAGATGGGTCACTGTTGTTTCTAGAACATGTAGTTCTTTCCTATTGCTCTATTACCATTGTAGCTCTACTGATGTTTTAATGTCTTCGTATGGTATCAACTCCTTTCTTTGACTCCTTTGAGTACATAGACCTCTCTCTGGGCTTCATGCAGTTTTGTAGTTTCTTCTTTCCTCCTTGCACTCCTTCTGTTTCCTCATATACAAACACAGATCCTTCCAGCTATGGGAAAACAGTCACATTAATGAACTAATATTGGCAGAGCTATGAATTCATCTGGTTATTCTGGAAAGTATTTAGAAACCTGCTCAGAAAGCTATTAAATTGTGTATAACCTTTTACTAAATAATACCACTATTAAATCTGTACCCCTAAGAGATCAAAGAAAAAGGAAAAGGATCCATGTGTGCAAAAATTTGTAGAGCAGCTTTTTTCATTTTGGCAAAGAATTGAAAACTGATGGGGAACCCACCACGTGGGGAATGGTTGAATAAGTTATGTGTATGTGATGGAAAGCTCTTGTACTATAAGAAATGATGGATATAGTTTTAGAAAAATCCAGGAGGACTTATTTGAACTGAAGCAAAGTAAAGTGAGCAGAACAGCAGAACAATTTGTATAATAACAATAATACTATGAAAACAACTTTGATAGACTTAAGAACTCTGATCAACACAATGGAATCAACTATACCTCCAGAAGACTCATGATGAAACATACTACATTCAGATAGGCAGGTGATGGGAAGCATATTTTTTGTCTGGACAAGGCAAATGTGGGAATTTGTTTTATTTTACTATACACATTTACAATATATTTTATTTTTCTTGATTTCTCAATGAATGGTCAGGGAGAGACGAGAGGAAGAGAATTTGGAACTAGAAATAAAATTGAATTAAAAATAAAATAAAAAAATAAGAGATCCGTTTTTGTTCTTGCTTCAGGAGTCCCCACTCCCTCTTGAAGAGAAAGAACAGGGGCTTTCCTTCATGTCTGCTATGCATAAAACATGTATTTGATCTATTTAAAGATACAATAATTGTTGGTGTGAACAAGTTTTGGTCCAAGTGTTAATCATTTCATATTTTTTATATTTTAATAGCATGAGGAAGGCTTAAAAAGCAAAGAATATGGGAAACAGGGTGCCACCAAGGAGGAAAAGGGAGTACAGAAAAACACTTAGAGATGACAATCATTTTATTGACTCAATGTACTTGTAAATGAATAAAGGAATATTATCTTGATTTCGTGACTTTGCCTCAGTTTGGGTATGCATACACTATATATATATATACTATGCATTCTATACATATATATTTTGAATATAAATATTCTCTATATAGAAATAGAATTTTGCATAGTGTAGAATTCTCTTCTATTCAGTGTATATATATACTATATAGTATGTACTATATATATGCACATATATACGTATATTATGTATCTATTACATATATCGTACATTTATGTATACACTGATACGCACATGTATATACACATATCTATATACACACATATACGTATATTCCACCGTAGGTTTATCTTCAACTTATAGTTTCAAAGAATTACACCAGGTTATAGGGCTAGTGTATATCAGAGGAGGGGCTTGAGCCCAGATCTTCTTGATTCTAACGCCAGCTCTCCATGTGCTATACCATCTTGTTTCCTTTGGCACACGGTAGGCACTAAATAAATGTTTATTGATATTGACCAATACCCCCTTTTGAAGACAGATTCTTCCTGTAAGTTACACTAAAGTGCTTAATAACACTAAAGTCTGACTTAATTTTTGGTTGATGTCCTGTGGTTGACAAAGCACACCAGGAAAATGGATCCGGGCAAATGCCTGGGTGAAGCAGAACTCAATATGAATAAAAAATCACTCACCTTAGACTGTATTCATAAAATGTAATACAGAACAAGAATATTTCTTTTATCCTCACTACACAAATTCTTTTTGTAGGGAAGCACTATATATATCTATATTTACTAGTAAGATTGTCCATTGCTGTATTCAATTTTACATACCATATTTTAAGATGGCACAAGTCACAGAAATTTTGTGATACACACATACATATAGAGATATACAATAGCACCGTAAGTATGCATATATACAAGTGGATGCTCTTGCATGTACGTGTATGTGTATTTGTGTGTATGTGTATATACCCAGGCCTCTGTATGAGGGGATGAGATCTGACATAGAGGTCACATAGGTTTTTAAAAATTAGAATCAAAGGCAGGACGAGTGTCTGTGCAAGTTTAGACAAGATTTGAAAACTGTGTCCTTTGTGTGTTCATGGGATGCTAAGCATAAGAGTGACATCATGAAATAAATTAAATACATAGCACAGAGAATGGAATTTACTGGCACTACATATGTAAGCATATATTATTATATATTAATATTAACAGTGTCTTTCATTATGTACCCCCTGTGTTGCACCCTAGACAGGTGCCAATCTCAAAGCAGCTAAATGGGGTTTAAATGATGAGGTTCCCTCTAATGCTTCTAGTTGGCTTACAAATGAACTTGGCGCAGGAACCAAAAATGCTAGGGGAAGCAGGCAACACTGTCTGTGTGGGCCTTTGAGATTTAATTCTATACTAGATTCCTGATTTTATTATGCACTTTTTCTGTTCTGTCATGTGTCTAACACATTGTGACCCTGTGGATCATAGCATGGCATTGCTGTTGGTAGAGTTTTCTTGGCAAAGATACTGGAATGGTTTGCATTTTTTCCTCCAGTGGATTTAAGGCAAACAGAAGTTAAGTGACTTGCCCAGTCACACAGCTAAGCATCAGAGGCTGGATTTGAACTCAGGTCTTCTTGACTCCAGCTCTAGTACTCTAACCACAGAGCCACCTCATAGCATAACTATCACCACCAACAAAAAAATCACTGTCTTTGTTTAGTATTCCCATTAATAAAGGAATGTTGTTAGTCTCTCTACACACTTTATCTTCGTAGCTTGTTGCACATGCAGTATGGTCATCATCATATCACCTTTTAAAAGGAAAATTGCTGTGAAGCCCTAATTGGCTTCCCTCAGAAATACAAAGAGTTTAAGGCTGCCAACCGCTGTACCTCATTTACTGCCTTCTGCTCTCATTTTTCCTCTCTTCCTCTTTTCTTTCCTCTTTGCCCTACCTTCCTTCGACCCACTTTAATAGTCCTCCTAAAACTGCATTGACCAGATCAGAAACATGACTGTTTTATTTGTAACCTAACAGGGGATGGTTGATTGCTTATTGTCCTTTGTGCTCAGAGAGGACCAAAATGATGTCACGATGTTGAGGTCAAGGTGCTGTGTGTCTGACTGTGCCTGATCAAACAAATAAGAGCTGAGAAGGCTCCAGGTGGTGAGAAAAGCTAATTTCCTTATTGAATCAAACCAATCTAGTTGTTTGCCAAAGCAAAGATTAGTGACAGAGGGCTGAAGGGCATACCTGACCTAATCTGCAGAAAAGGAGAGTCCCTTCCTCCCTCTAGCTGGGAAGAGTTGAGCCTGGAGCTCTGAAATGCCTGGATCATCTCACTGGAGAAGGGCAGTGGTAAAAATCATAAGCTATGAAGGAACACAAACAAAAGGCTTTGTCAGGAATTTTTTTTTAATAGCTTTTGTCTTCCCCTCCTACTTTCAGAGATGCAGCAACTTCTTTGCTAGCAGATGACTAAATGCGTATACATTCGATTCCTGGTACTATGAGCCAGAGAAGAGGGGGAATCGCACCCTGGGAAAGGAAATTGCTGCCAAATAGGAGGTTGAATTTGTCTTGTTTTGTGAATCTTATTTTCACTGCCAGTTTTGGGATATTTAAAAAAAATTTACAACAGCTCTAGTTAAAAGCCCTGGCATTTTACAGCATGCTAGGATGCCACATTTTAGCAGTTTTCTTTTTCTCATTTAATTTTCATTATCATTTTTGTGGAATACATTATAAATCCTAAAGATTCGGTTAGGGAAAGTTTAGAATTAGACTTTCATAAGAGAAACCCAAGCAAAAAAGATTTGGGCAAACAAAACTGAAATCAACATATTGGTCAATGGAAATTACAAACCACATGGAGCTTAATTATGTATGGTTTTCTTTCAGACTCTCCCACCATGAAACAAACATTCATCTCCTCTCTCCATTTCTCAAAGTTTCCTGATGGTGCTTTCTTCTAATGCCACAACTTTTTAGCTTTCATAGAACATGCCCTTTAAAATAAAACTTTCACAAACAATTACTCCGAGGGAAGATGTCTACATTGATTTTTTCAATATCCATACATGATAAAACATTTAAGTCACAGTCCCTCATTTTAATATCCTAGTGGTTTTACTGAGTACTTTTGATCAGTCAGTCAGTCAACCAACATTTATTAATCCCTTACTTTGTGCTACACACTGTGCCAAGGTCTGGGAAGACACATATAAGCAGAAATAAAACAATCCTTGCCCTCAATGAACTTTTATTCTAATGGGAGAAGGAAGTTGAAAAGGTAAGAGGTAGAGACTAGGCACAGGACTCTGGTAGAGGAAGTCCACGCTGTCGCCTGAAGAGGAATGAAGATATTCATTCCTTCTTTAATGAGGGCTTTAGGGAAACCATTCAATCAGAGGGAGAGGGTACATCTAAAATGTGAATTCCAGAACCAGAATGAGATTCCAGAATGCAGTTGATTATGAGGCAGAGTAGAGAAAGGCAAGAATGTGATATGGATTATTTACCCTGGTCCTGGAGTTTAAATTTCTGGTCATAATCTAGGTGATAAGGTGGTAACTATAGATTCAAAATATGATTGTTATCGTTCAGTGGAGTCTGACTTTTTGTGACTGCATTTGGTGTTTTCTTGGTGGAGATACTGGAATGGTTTGCTATTTCCTTCTCCAGTTTATTTTACAATGAGGAAATGGAGGCAAAGAGGGTTAGGTTACTTGCCCAGGGTCACACATCTAATTAGTGTCTGAGGCTGGATTTGAACTCAGGTCTTCCTGATTTCAGCCCTAGAACTCTATCCACTGTTTCACTTAGCTGAGGGTTTTAGTAAGAGCCATGGAAGCAAGGTGCTGAAAGTGTCATCCATAGAAAAATGGAATTTTCAGTCCCTAATATGGAACGTTGAAGGGAAGGTGATCATTTAGGTCACTTTCACTTAGGGTTGGTCTTGTTTCTTATTTTTATTACATTATTCTAATAGCAGGATTTTTTTTACTCAAAAGACACTGGAGTTGTAAAGAGAGAGGGGGCTTCAGGGAAAATAATAAATATCCTACACACTAAAGTTTGTATGGCTGAGCCAAAAATGTTTCTACAGTACTTTGCATTTTAGGCACAAGATTTCCAGAAATAGTTTTAATTTAAAACTATTCTAAATACAAGTAATTTAAAAAATTTTTTTTCTGGATGGTGTATTTGTGTGTGTGTGTGTGTGTGTGTGTGTGTGTGTGTGTGTGTATGTGTCTGTGTGTGAGAGAGAGAGAGACAGAGACAGAGACAGAGACAGAGAGACAGACAGACACAGAGAACATAGCTTTTGCATTTTGTCTCCCTAATGGAATGTGAGATCCTTTAGGACAGGGATCAGTGGTATGCTGGTAAATGTTTAACAGCCAAGTTATCTGAAAAACAAAGATTTTTCTCCATCATTTTCCTCATTCTAGACAATCAACAAATCAATAAACAAAGACCTGACTTTATAGCTGATTTTTGAGGTATAAATGCTCTTACTGAAAATTTAACAGTTGTCTCTCCCAAGCTGATTTGAACTGGCTCTGGCATACCCCTGGAAGCAGGTGAATATCAAGTCAGTCTACAGTAAGACTACCTCTTGGGTACCTTCTATTTGTGTGCTAAAGAATGTTAGCAGGAGACTGAGAATTGTATAACCTGGCTTTTGAGCATGCCTAGTTGGAGCCTAAGCTGGCTGCATCACCTGTCACATGGGTAGGGTGGCCTCAATTGATTGGTTGCCTTTGTCATTAAAATCTGATGAGTCTGAGTTACAACTAGCTATCTTTTTTGCAATTCTACTCCTGTGCTTCTTCCAGAGTGCATGCCATGGACTGAACCAGTGGGATGGGAAGGACTTGCCCTTCCTTTGCTTATGTCTAATTTAGTGGGAACCCAAGAAATGGGTCTAGAGGCTGTTTCTGTTCTGTGTTGCTTGTAGGGTCCAGTTTCACGTGCAAAGAATGATCCTCACAGACACAGAACTTTGAGCCATAGTGACTGTGGAGTCAGGTCCCTAAGTGGGTGATGCAGCCAGTTCAGCCAGCAATGAAACCATAAGAAACCAGAGTGCCTGGGACTTGAGCATGAGAAGGGGGTGGTATTCAATTTGGAACAGGCACTACGATCTATGAGAACTGAACTAATTCCCCAATTGATAAATGGTCAAAGAATATGAATAGACAGTTTTTAGAAGAAATCAAAAGGCATCCATAGTCATATGAAAAAATGCTCTAAATCACTATTGATTAGAGAAATGCAAATCAAAGCAATTACTTAGAGTACACATACAATCACATCCGTCAGATTGGTTAACAATTTCCTAAAAGGGAAATGACAAATATAGGAGAAGATGTGGGAAAATTTGGATACTAGTGCACTGTTGGTGGGACTGTGAATTAATTCAACCATTCTGGAGGGTAATTTGGAACTATGCCCAAAGACCTCTAAAACTGTGCATACTCTTAGACCCCAGCAATACCACTACTAGGTTTGTTTCCCAAAGAGATCAAAGAAAAGGGAAAAGGACCTATTTGTACAAAAATAATTATAGAACTTCTTTTTGTAGTGGCAAAGAATTGGAAATTGAGGAGATATCCATCAGCTGGGGAATGAATGAAAAAGCTGTGGTACATGATTGTGATAGGATTACTTTGTGCTGTGATAAGCAGGATGGTTTCAGAAAAACCTGGGGAGCCTTATATGAACTGATAAAAAATCAAGTGAGCAGAACCAGAAGAACACTGTACACAGTAATGGAAATGTTGTATGATGATCAACTGTGAATGACTAGGTTTTTCTGATCAATACAACGATGGAAGATGATTTTGAAGGAATGCTATCCACCTCCAGAGAAAGAACAGATGGAGTTTGAATGCAGATTGAAATATGATTTTTATTTTACTTTCTTCCTTTTTCTTCTTTCTTTTTGCAACATGGATAATGCGTAAATATATTTTACATGATTTTGCTTGTATAATTGATAACCTATTTCTTGCCTTCACAGTATGTACATGAGAGGTGGGTGGGAGGGAAGAGAATTCAGAACTCAAAATTCTGATGAAAAATGAATGTTAAAAATATAATACTTTTTACAAAAAAGAACTGAGCTAAACTGTGAACCTAATCTTTCCCTTCCCTTCTCTGGAGACTGTGGAAATACAAGAGTAAAGGGAGATCATGCCTCCCATGTTTTGGGAGTGGGTTTGTATATTTATGATACACTTTCAGAAGTAAACATTCCTTTGTAAAAGCGGTACTATGTTACAGTTATGTATCATTTTTTATTGGGAAAAGCACAGTCAGAGCCAGATAAAAAGGGGAAAACACCTGGGACAATGATAGCTCTTGGACTCCTTACAATAAGAAAGAATTCATGTCTAAATGAAAAAAGGCAGAGCCACCAGGAAAACTGCCAGAAGAGTTGCCAGGGGGAGTCACAAAAATCCAAAGCTTTAATTCTCAGTAGATATGGAGAGCATGTTGAAGTTCTGTTAGCTTGAGAACAAAGGTTGTCTTGTTCTTTCATTTGAATCCCTACCACTTAGAATAAATAGTGTTTTGTACATAGTAAGCGCAAAATGAATGCTTGTTCATCAATTAATTAACTAGTTAACTACCTAATTAATTGAAGGGAATTGCTATGTTTATTTCCTTCCACAGGAAAACCAGCAACTTATTGTGTCCTAAGTATAAAATGATTTTTATGGAGATGGTATAAGTCTTGTAGGAATGCCATTTCATGCTCAGGCTTATCAAAGAGGCGAAAGTATCTTTTAAAGGGATTGGGAACAAAAAGTAAGTGATTCTGGAAGTGTGGAGGCAGATCTTAATCAGTCTCAAGATAATGGAACATGAAAGAATATGACAAAGAGGAGGAAGCAAAAAATAAGGACCTGAAGCACAGGTGTAGGAGGAGCATTTGGATCTTTTAGGGAAAAATCTTTTTAACACAATAAATAGATTTATAATGAGTATTCCTAGGTGTCTCAGTATCCAAAACATTAAAAAAAATAGAATTCTATCTTAGTGGCCATACTCCCTGAGTTATATAGGTATATAACTATGTCAATTTGATAACCAGTTAGTAACAATTGATATCAATTTATAACTAATCAAAAGGCATGCTATCTTCCTATATCAGGTATCAGAAATGTGGAGTGGTGTGAATATGGTATGTTCAGGAAGAACTTGCAATTCTGGTGAGAGGGCTTGCCAATCCCTTGTCAAGGCTGCTCATCTATCTTTGGTGTCTAGCTTCACCCAACTCTCACCTGTGGCTCCAAGAAGGTGTAACATGTGCAGAGGCCACATCCTGGTAAAATCGTCTTGGCCAATGGGTTAAACCAGGTTGAGGGTAACTTACAGGCTTCAAACCCTGAGTTAGGGGGATGGCTACCCCAAATATGGGAAGACTTCCCTTGGCAGAATGGGTAGATGAGAACAATTTGTTCCAACAAGATGGCAGCTGAAGTAGGCGCTGTGAAGAGCTTAGAACTTGAAGACATTGAACACTCCAACGTCACTCACTGCTTCCTGGGCTATTGTCAGTTGTCCTGAATTTTGTCTTGCCACTGGACTTAGATGACTCCAGAAGAGAAAGTGAGGCTGATGACTTTATGAAGCTCTGCTTAGGTCTAATTTAAGCGTGAGTCAAGACATCACTATGTAATGCCATTGTTCCTCTTTGAAACTAAGGACAAACATCAACGTCAACAATAACAATATTTTGAATGTAGAAGATATCTTCTAGATTTTGTTAAATCCGAAGAGCACTACATAGTCCTGATATTACATGTGGGAAGAATTATGCTACCAGAAGGAACTGAAAAAAACATTTCTAAGGATTGTGAAATACTGGAAGAACTTGATGACATACTTTTTGCTACTGCCAATTAAAGATTAGGACTTTGGAAGAAAAAGAATAATTAGATAATGAGCAACCAGCCAAGAAAATGGTGTCAAAGAATGTGATTCATCATTGGATAATCGCACAAGATATGGAAATGATGCGCCCTGGGAAGAGGTACATCTCATGATGGAACACGTCTCATGTATCTCATGAGGAAAAGAAAAAAAATTGGATAGAGAAGAATGAAGACATAGGGTTCCTTTTTTAATGGAGGTTTTGAAGGCGCATGCCTGAAATTGAAAAGAGACAGAACAAAAAGCCAGCCAAGCCAGATGCTGAAGAGGGCATTAGGTATATCAGAAGAATCAAAGCAATTGAAGAGGCCAGTTATTTGTAGTAATAACCATGAAGAGTGGAGGAATTGATATACATGGGCTAAGATGTTTATATACCAGTGTGTAGAATGTGAAGTAATAGAAGTGGGAAAGACAGAAGAGATCATGATAGATATACTACGGCCAGTGTGGTCAAAAGGTGAGCTGGATGACATGACGAGTTCTCTATATAGATGATAAATTAAGTTCAGAGGCAGGATAGAGTTGTTATGGGGGAGTTAAACTATTCAGACATCTACCTGGGGTCTGTTTCTGCTAAAATTGGAACTGCTGATAAATTCATGTGTCTGGTTAATATATATTTTCATTTTTTAGAAGTTTAAGAAATCTTGCCACAATACCTCATCATGGTGTGGAGGTGAACCTGGGTGCTCATGGGTTATGAATGGATTACAAGCTCTTCCAGAATGTGCATATTGGAAAGATTTCAAGTTAGGTCCTAGCAATGGACTAAGTCTGCTTTAACCAATGACCAGCCTAGCTAACTGTGGAGAACCTCATGATTCTTAGCCTGACCATATATGAAACAAAGACAAATATGAAATAGCCCTCACGCAGGGTCTCCTTCCATGTCCATAGTGATGTTTGCAGGGTGGAGAAAAACACAGAGGATGCTCCAGCTCACAACTACATATTTTAACTTAGTTACAGGTACTCGAAATACAAGATTCTTGTCCATGACCAATGAGTAGAAATACTACTGGAGGAGTCAAATCAATGCAACCTTGAAATGCTCTCCATAAATTAAATCATAAAATATAAGGAAATTGCAGCTAAATTGAAGGCTCTGGAAGCAATGATGAAGAAAATATTAACTACTCAGTCATAGGCCTATTTTCCCATCTCTATAAGATCTTTATGAAGATAGTCAATAAATGCCTTAAGTGCCTTTGATGAGGGTATAAGAAGGGAACAGGAAAGCTTTTACATAGATTCTACCTAGATTCTATATAGAATCTTTTTAACCAGGCAATTGAAAGATGTTTAATAATGATAATAAAACTAACATATAGCATTTATTATGTGCCAAATGCTATGCCAAGCACTTTACAAATATTATGTCATTTAGTCCTCACAAAAACCCCAGGACTTAAGTGCTATTTTCCTCATTTTACAGATAAAGAACTAAAGGAAGCAAGTTAAATACTTTGCCAAAGATCACACAGCTTATAAGTATCTGAGGCTGAATTCGAACTGAGCTCTTTCTGATTTCAGGCCCAGTGCTCTATACTATACCACCAAACTGCCTCTAAAGTTGAGTGTGCAATCTGACTGTGTTTCTTGTTTGTTTATTATGAAACAGAATTCGATTTGGAAATTATCCTTAAAGGCTCTCTGTGCCTTAAAATCCTATAGGATTACTTGAAAGATGTCACAACAAAGATAACTTTTTTGGATGACCTTCTAATTTTTATTAAGTGATGCATAAAACAGAGATGTGTTAGCTAGCAATGCACATCACTGACTTGGAGAATGTCCACTGAATCCACAATGGAGAAAGATTCCCCTCCACTTGATAACTATATAAGACACCAGTTCCTCATGATAGAGAGAACTATAAAAAAGCGTTGGTTTTTAAGTGAGAGGCTCTGACATCAAAAGTCCCCTCTGTCATTGACTACTTCTATTACCCTGGGTTACTTAACTTCTCTAGGTGCCAGTTTCCACACATATAAAAATGAGGGCCCCTAAAATCCTTTTCAGCTTTAAATCTGTAATCCTATCATACCTACTTATCAAAGGAGAATGAACACAGAACATATGAACACCTCTGCTGCTCCCCTGTTTTTTCTTATCTGTTACTATTCTCTCCTGTGACAGATAGTCCTGACCTTTTCTACTGTGACATATGTCTCCTCTCACCAATTTTCCCATCACTTTTCTGCTCTTTTCGTACAAAGGCCAGCTTTTATGGATGCTCTTTCCCGGTTTAGTGACATACTAGATAGAGTACTTGGCCTGAAGTCAGGAAGATGGGAGTTCAAATCCACCCTCAGATACTTTCTAGTTATGTGACCAGGGACACATCTCTCTCTTAACCTCTCTCTCTCTCTTCTCATTCTCTGCATTTCCCCAAGTTTAAAACAGGGACAAGGACAACATCTAACTCCCAGGATTGATGTGACTTACTAATGAGCTGTTGGTAAAAGGGCTCAGCTCAGTGCTTCCCACCTCATATAGCTGCCTAATAAAGGCTTGTTCCTTTCCAACTTCTCATACAAAAGAAATCTTTCTGGTTTTCCTTACTATACCTGTAGAACTGTAATCAACAGCTCCCCTTATTATCTGTTCCTACAGTAGTGCCAGCCCTGAAAAAAACAATCTACCTGGACACCTTGCTGCCTTCCAACCCCTACAGTATCCCACTTTCTAACATGCAGGCTGGTTGAACTAAGTAGCTAGATAAAACCTTTATTAAGCACTTCTGATGTCCCAGGCTATGTGACAAGATGACTTCTGAACTCCAAGAATCTGATCCTACGAATCTATCTATAGTCCCAAGCAGTAAAATCTTTTTTTTCTCACAGGGAATGGGGTTTTCTCTATAACTGAAATTTCCACTCAAGTGAAGTTTGATTTTCACTGTTAAATTCTTTCTAAAATAATTTAGAAGGATATTGGAATGGAAGGGTATCTTGGTGTTCCTGTAATAGTTTGTCTACCTTAGGTTTATCAGATAGTATCCTGGGATTATGGTGGCTTTCCCCCACCAATCCTATGATTTTGAAATGTCATGAGAGACTGAAAAGGTTGAGTTAGGGAAGAGAAAGGAGGAATAGAGGTGGAAGAGAACAATATATGGACCCTGATATAAAGCTGATTTGAGGAGACTGAGAATACAGAATTACCTTGGCATAAGGGATAGTTGGTATATTTAAGAACGAAACAGAAAACTAAGCTTCTTTTCTTATCCTCCCCCCATACATTGTCATAAAACATGATTTGATATATGTATGATTTCATATTTCATATTTTAGAGGGAAAATATCATTTGGAATTGTAATGTTTCATAACATTTCTTTTTCCATTGCAATAAGGACATTGGAATTCTATAGAATAGTGTTTGGGAAATGCAGTTATAGATATATTGATGGAGCTATAGTAAGAATTAAAAGAAAATAGGGACTTAAGGAATATAACTTTTAGAAACCTTTATAACAGGAGGCAATCATATTGTTCTACCGGATTACCATCAATGCCACTGTCAGAGGCAGAATATTGAACTTGATGGATCCCTCATAAGAATCAGTATGTCATTTCTGTTCTCAGATATGAATTTTATTCTCTTTTTTTACCTCTGCTGCTTCTTTAAATTTTCTTGGTTATTGAACATTCTACATGAGAAGACTCAAATATAGGGTCTTTCCAATTAAAAAGTTTATAATCTCTCTTGGAAGGCATGATAGCAACATACATTAAATATTAATTAAGGATATCATTATTATTTATGTTACTTAGACAATTTTCTAAAACTGCTGGGTTTGTTATAATTTAATTTAAATTTGTTTTTAAAGAGCAAATCATCAATTTTCTCTCTCCCTTGTTTCCTCTACTGAGTAAAACAAAACAAAAAACCCTGACATCCTTGTAATAAATGTGCACAGTCAAGGAAAACAGTCCTGATGGAAGGTGACATCATGTGGAACACTCAGTTTTCTCCTTTGCATCTATTTGTTAAAGCATGAGATGGGGTTGGTTGTGTATTCCCAGCTAGACAGTGGAAGAAATCTCAGTTCTCAAAGGTCATTTTATTTTGCTTTATTTGCTTTCTTTTTAATTACTTATCATAAACTTGATATTAACAAAGGTATTGAAATCATGTTACAACTATTTGAATCTCAACAAACAAATTTCAACAGTCTAAAAAAGAGCCAGTCACTCCCTCAGTCTCTATCAAGTATCTTTTTGTAGATTCATGCCTACACATATTCTCTTTTATATGGTAGCATTTAATTTATACTCTGTTTCTCTTTCACTTTGTGCTGTTTTGTAAAGGACTTTTGAGAATTCTTTATGAATTTTATGCACATTACTCAATCATATTATAATGTTATATTCCAGGAATATGAAACAATTTGTTTAATCTCTGTGCTATTTTTGCACATTTCCATTGGTTCCAGATTTTTATATTTACAAATGAAGCTAGAATTAGGGCTAGTGATTTGAATGGATAGTTCTGTTTTTCTTTTTAATAACCTTTTACAACAATGTAGTTATTATAGATGATTATTTTATAACTCTTGCATGATACTACCTGATACCTTTCCAAAAAGACTTCACTGGTTTGCAATTTTATGATCAATTTTTGTGTTATCTATTTCTCTACAACCCTGCCACAATTAAATTTAGTTGTGGTTAATTTCTTGGTTTAAAAATAATCCAATTTGATAGTTACAAGTTAGTTCTTCTAGTCTGTTTTAATTTAAATTTTTATTAGTGAAGAATTTTTTGAATAATTAATAACTTCAGTTTCTCTTTTATAAATTATTTATTATCCTTAAGTAGTAATCCACCAAGAATTATGTATTTCTTTTGAATATTTTAACAGCTTCTTTTAAATTTTAGATTTCAGGTTTCTATCTATAGTATTTACTAAAATTATTTCTCCTAACTGTCCTTTTCTTTTGATTTTATTATATTTATGATGCAGAAATTTTATTTTTTCTATATCTGTACATATTTATCTTATCCCCAATATTTTTTCTATTTTAATAGATAAAATATTATCTCTGTATGATAATAGAGTAAATGTTTTACTTCCTTTTACCTTTTCATTGTTTGCTTTTTATGTTTAAATCTGTAATATAGATTTATTGGTCTATTACATCATTTGTTGAATCATATCTATTTTTTACCATGTTCCTAATCAGTTCCAACCTCTCTGTGTTAATTAAATAATGATTTATTCCCCCATTTACATTTTCTGTCAGTTTCTTAAACACTCTGTATAATAAAACATTTATTTGCATCAATATCTGCTATTGTTTTTCTATTTAATTTATCTATTTTGCTATTTTTATTATCTAGTACAAGGCAGTCTTAATGAAAATCATTTTATATTTTAAGGTCTGTAATTCTGTCTACCTTAATTAGTTTTTAATTTTCAGTGTTCAAGGGCTGTTTTATGAGCATTAATTCCTCTTCTTTTTCCTGCCATTGTCATATTCTTCAGCATAAGGTATTAAAGCTTGATGGTTCATGTGAAAGTATCATCTCCTTGGACATATGCTACAATTCTTCGATGCCTTAGTAAAGAAGCATCAGGAGTCACCACGACCCTTAAATACTGGAACCTAATGATTAGACTCTGGGGATACCCAACAGAAAAATAGTTCTGGTGTGGAAGGTGAAAAGGGTGACCTAATATCTATAATTTTTAATTATTTGCCTCCTTCTTCCCACCCCCTGTAGGTATGAGTATAAGAAAACTCTGGATATTCTTCTGCTCTTAGTAATTAGTGGAATTGGGAGATGATGCCATGACATGTAAGTGAATTGGATTTAAGTGAGGGAGGGTTGTGCAAAGTCACCAGCTTCACTTTCTCCTCTAGAGCCATCTGGGCCTAGTGGCAAGATATAGATCAAGATGACTGGAGATGACCCTGGATGCAGTGGGAGATCTCGGCCTTTTTAAGTTAAAGTCTTTCCCAAGTCTCAGCTTCACTGAGGCAATGCCTGTTTAGTGATTAAGGCTAGGTAAGAAAGAAGGCAGAGAATGGTCTCTTTACCTAGTTTAAAAAAAAAAAAACAAAAAAAACAATTTAATAGGGGAAGGCCAAAATAGAATTGCCATTTACATTCATTTTGAACTAATCAGGACTCAAAAAATGTCCAAGGCAAGGTCTCTGGGCCTCCATCACAGCCTCATATAATTCAACATAGAATTATAGGTTGCAAACTGGGAGAAAGTTACCACTGAAGGTAGGATGAGGTAGGGCATGACAGATGTAGATTTTGACACACTTTAATGCAAAGAGGCAAAAAGCATTTGATAAAATTTAGGTTCCGGAAATTGTACTTTAATCCCCTAGAAATCCCCTGATTGATTTGATAACTCCAACTCTCCTTATGCTTTTTTCTAAATGAAATTTATTAAAATATGCATTTCATAATAATTTCATGTAGACTACAGTTCATATAGTTCAGATTTGGGGAGTTAAGAAACAACATTTCCGAATTTTCTTAATTTTTCTGTTAGCTACAAGATATATTTCTGGCTTCCTCTTGCCATGGATACTTGGACAGTCAGAAGAATTGTTTGCCTATTTTCATTTCCCAGTGAATTTTCTTACAATATTGTGAAGCAGGATATACAAATAATACTAACATCTCCATTTTACAGCTGAGGAAATTAAGCCTGAGATCTGGGAATCTCTTATAAAAGTAAACAATTTAGCTGTAATGAAACTTGCTAGTAAATAAAGGATTTAGGAGGTTTCTAGAATTTTCCTAAAGCCTCATAAATATGGTGTTTTGGATGAAAAAAAAAAAAACTTAGGTTAATAGTTTATGCCTCCCTCTGATTGTGGGACTCTAAACATTATAGTTCACTGCTCAGGTGGTATTTAAAATCTACTTGCTTATTAGGATTTTATTTGTTTCTATAAATCACTTTATACGATAGCATGGTCCATTGGAAATAATGAAAATTTGGAGTCATAAGAAGTAAGTTTAAGTGGTAATTGTACCGCTAACTAAACTGTGTAACCTAAGGCAACATTTAATGTCTTTGGGCCTCAGTTAGCTCATTTGTAAAATGAGAGAGTTGGACAAAGTGACCACTAAAGTCCCTTCCAGCTGTAATTCTATGATCTCACAAAATAAATTTTAAGCACAATATTTTATCTATTATAAATATAAATTATTAGTCAATTTTCATGTCTTTGTAATTTAAAAAGTTACTTAGGGAAAGCAGTATATTTGATCAAAATCTTGCTCTTACCGACATTTATGTGATTTGCATATATTTACATGTATATATGTACACACATGTACACATACATGGTGTGTATATGTGTATACATGTATTACTATATATGCATGCACATATGAACACACACATATCTCTCTGTGTGTATACATACGTACATACATATATGTGTGTGTGTGTATATATATATATACACACACACACATATATATATAATATTTGCTGATCGCTGTTACCCTCTTTCTCTCCTTTTCCCCCCATCTCTGACCATCCCATACCCTAGGGATCCAGAGTCGGATAGTTTGGGACCCTCCAATTCAAACTCTGTAGATAATTGAAATGACAGTCACTTTTGTCACCTGAGTTCCCACATGACTGACTCAAAATAAACATTTGCTGACTTAGAAATGTAGCTTATGAGAAGTTAGGCTGCCAAATGCATATTCTGAGGCTTTTTTGTTATTACTGTTGTCATTGTTATAGCTGAAAATCCTAGGAAAAAGAGTTCAAATGGGAAAACTATACCCACATTTCCATGTCCATAACTAAAGTTTTGGAAAAATACTTGGTCACTTGCTCAGATGGTGAGGTAAGGCCTATATATTCCAACATGTGATTAACTCTATCAGTCCTGGTTTCTGGTGTATCTGTTGATTCCTGCCTAAAATGTTCTACTAGTCAGTTGCTACTGACTATAAATTTCAGTGTGATCCCTGGGATTAAGCTCCCAGGTATCTGTTTTGTTTGTTTGTTTTTAGTCTAATCGGTCATGTGCCACTGGAGAGGAAATACCACTGTTCAAGTCCTTAAAAATGGTTCTTAGCTCCCTGTAGTACGGTACCAGTTGTCAAATGACAAACAGTTCCCTTTCTCCTTTCCCAAGCCAGCAATTAGCTGGTAGGACCATATGGAATTTAAGAGACAGTCATTTATTTGGAGGTAGGGATAGGGGCTGTATATCATTTGACACTATTTCACAGAGAACCTTGGTTTGACACCAAGATGTCAGCTGTCTCCAGCCTACTTCTGGCAACAGCTTCTACCATGTTGTGCCTGGATGATGCTGGAATAGGCCTAGGTGTAGACCCTATCTTATGTGTGTGTGTGTGTGTGTGTGTGTGTGTGTGTGTGTGTGTGTGTGTGTGTGTGTGTGTAGACATCCCAAACATGGCTCTTGGTCTCACAAATAGGATGCTTGACTGTCAAAGAACCAGTCAGATGTAATTTTGAATTTGGCTTGTACCTATGTATTTTGGAATGATCAGACAGTTCCTTTTAGAATCAAGAAGACCTGAGTGTGAGTTCTGTCTCAGGCATTTACTAGCTTTGTGACCCTGGACTAATAACAACGCTTTTCAGTCTCATTTTTCTTGTCTGTACAATGGTGATAATAAGAGCACCGACTTCTTAGGGTTATTGTGAGGATCAAATGATTTAATGTATGTAAAGCACTTTATAAAACTTAAAGTCCTCTATAAATATTAGCTGTTATGCTAGCTAGCTGCTTCAAAAGTTAAGTACCTTATATTTTGCTAAATAATATTGTTGAAAAATCATATAGATATAATTTGAAATTAGGTGTCTCTAAGCAGTTGAAAGAATTTTGGGTGGTTATATGAAGTAATTGCATTGAATTTCGTAAACTTATAGCTAGAAGTAAGGAATGAAAGAAAAAAAAAGATCAAATTCTTCTTATGTACCAGGCATGGTAAATCCCTGAGACCTGCCATTTTTAATTGAACTATTGTAGGTGATGTCTCCCTCCACAGCCAGGCAATGTGAATGACTTCATATGTCCTGAAGCTAAGTAGGTGAAAGGAGCAGACCTTTGAGAAGGGGGAATTGTGCCTGAATGTTATCATGGAGCCCCATCTCTGGGCTCCACCCCTCCTATGAGTGTGGGGATAGGGCATTGGCAGGTACCCTAGAGAGTGAAAGGGGAAGGAAATGTTAGTTGGAAGAGAAGGGTAGGATTCCAGTGGCATGTTAAATATCCTTGTTGTATTATGCCTTATCTCTAAATAAAGCTGCAAACTAAACCAATCAATAATCTCTTTTGAGAAATCTATATGAAAGCAGACAACACAAGCAATCTCAAACTCCTGTTGCATTCTCTAATGAATCTCACTCTGTTATGTACAACCAAATAATTTCTGATTCTCTTTGCTTATTTTCTCTGATTCACTCACTGTTCAGAGGAAAACTGAAACTGGGGGAAGAAGACAGCTCATTGCTGTTCATTCAAATCTTTAAAGAAAGTCAAAATATCCCCTGGATTCTCTTAGCATGATTATCTGCATTTCATATTCAGCTTAGTGCTTTCTTCTTTAAGGTTACCTAGTTACTACTCCATATATATTGTATTTTGTGCATATTTCTTTGTGGACAAGTTGTCTCCCCAACTTCAGTGAAAGTTCCTTGAAGGAAGGGGCTGTTTTTGCTTTTTGTTTCTATCCCTAGCATTTGGTACAACCCCAGGTACATGACTAGCACTTAATAAATGCTTATGGATTGATTATGTGTCTGGAAGACTGAAAATATACTTGAGTACTACCAGCTTGTTAGACAGAATATGTCTCTGAAGATGAAAGATGAGAGTCATTCTCAACATATAGTAAAAGCTTTAACTCAAAAGCCTCATGAATGCCTAAAGCACCAGAGAGCTTGTTCTTGGGGACAACAGTGCCATAAACCCTCTGTTATCCTCTATTTGAATGTTTGAGAAGAAAGCTCACTCATGGACACTGAGGATAGATAATATTTTCAGATTTAACCATGTATCTCTTTATTCTTGGGCAGGGCAACATGGCATGATCCAGTGATGTCAAACAAATAGAAAGGGATTTTTGTGGGCAGCATACTGACTTAGAAAAGCACTAATTAACATTACCTATGTTGCATTTTTATTTGTTTTGTTAAACATTTCTCTGGGAGGCCCTTGGAAGTTTGGTTAGTGAGAATTTGACCTCTGGTGGTTAACAGAGCTAGTCTTGGAGTGAGAAATAAAAGAGTTAAAGTCCCTTTCCATCTTCTCACAAGTAACTTCACTTTTCTAGGCTTGTGTTGTGTTACTTTCTAACTGTGAGACTTTGGGCAAATAAATTGTTGGGTGTCTCTGAGTCTCAGTTTGTTAATCTATAAAATGAGTGAGTTGGGCTAGAGCAGGGATTCTTAACTTCTTTTGTGTGTCACAGACCCTTTGGCAGCCTGGTAAAGTTTATAGAACTTTTCTCAGAGTAATGTTTTTAAAATTCATAAAATGCATAGCATTATAAAGGAATTTAATTACATTGAAATAGTCACATTATATATATTAATTTTATGTATCCCAGGTTAAAAATCTGTGGTCTAAAGATCTCTAAATTTCCTTCAAGCTCTAATCTGTGCAATTGATACCTTTGGATTGAATTCACGTTCTAATTCTTGACGTATTACCTGTTCAGTTGTAATTTGAGCAAATTCAGGCTGCCTTCATCTGGATTTACTCAAAGGGAAAGTTGATGTAAAAGTTTTTGCTACTGAGCTTTCATCATGGGATTTATGCAAACAGGATATCTGCATCCACTGAGCTCACCACATAACTCTCCTTTCATTATTCCATTTAGTTTGTGTATATAATTTCTAACCCAAAGGGTTGAAATAGGGGAAGTGGAAAGAGTTAGATAGGAGAATTTGGATTCAAATCCCAGCTCTCCTACTTACTACCTTTTTGACCTCTGGAAGCCATCACATATCCTTGCACTTCAGTTACTTCATTTGTTTGCTGCAGGGGTGATTGGGATAATTCATGATTAATTTGTAAAGTCTGACTCAAAATTGGTCAATTCCCGGCAAACTTCACACTTCCAAACCACCTGGGTTTACACCTTTATCAGACTGGAGATTCAAGCACAGAGCTGGATGTGTATGTGTACTTGGTCCCTTATGGAGGGACATTCAAGTTGCTGGGAGGACAGGGTGAGAGTTCTTCTGGTCAGTATCCAGTGATTGGAACTGATGATTTATTGGTTGAGGCCCAGTCAGAAGATCTCATTGTGTCTTCCGAGCAACACATATGTCCTTCAGGAAGGGCCCAACTGCCTCTATTCTGTGACATAGGAGATGCTCCAGCCTACTGATGGTCTTAACCCTGACATAGTCCCACAAAATTAACCAAGGGCTCTGCATCACCCTGATACATGTAAAATAAGGGGGTTGGACTATATCGCTTATAAGGTCCTTTGAAACTTCAAGTTCTATAATACTAAGACTGACTTTAATGATGAGGATTCAATCCAACTTAGTTAAACATATGCTTATTAAGTACTTACTATGTTCTGTGATCTGTGCTGAAGTGTTTCAGTTTAGGTAAAAGCAAGAGGAAATACCAGGATGGAGAAAATTGAATGTGGGATCATAGATATAGATGAGATATTCTTAACCTTTTTTGTGTCTAAACCCCTTTGGCAGTCTAGTGAAACTTATGGACTCTTTCTCAGAATCATGTTTTTAAATGCATGAAATAAAATACATTGGCTCACAAAGGAAGCTAATTATAATCAACTGTATCAAAATACAAAAAAACAATAAATCATAGATCCCAGAAAAGAACCTCAGAGGCCATCTAACCCATCTTCCCCTTTTCATAGGTGAGGAAACTGAGGCTCATGGTCCCAGTCATCATGTATCTGAGGTAGAATTTTAACCCAGGTCTTCTCACTCCAGAGCTAGTACTCTTTCTATTCTACAACAGTAGTTTTCAAACTTTGCTTGTTTATGTAGACACTCTCTTTACTAGTTGTGGAAGTTTGTCCTGAAAAATCCTTTTCTCTTAGCTTCTGATGTACCCTGCCCTTATGAAGATGTTAGGAAATATATACAATTGGAAAATAAATCATTTAAGATTCTAAACTGTTGTATTAACTTGAAACAAATTAAAGTTTTTTCTTCTTTTTTTAAAATAAGCCACAAGATTGCAAATGAAAATGAGGAGCTAGCCTGGTTGGTTGAGAGGAATAGACGCATTTCAAGTTGCTCTGTGGTGGCATTTGTTTCTAATCAAGACAGGAAGTGTCGTGGTGGAAAACAACACTTAACAGAAGAATGCTGGAGCAGATCTCATGGGAACCTCTGGGAACAATCAAAGCTAGCTTTTTAAGAAGCAGGGTTTTCTGATGTACTTTGAGGATACCTTGTACTATCTCTTAAAGATACCACTTCAGGAATGAATGAGCCGTCTTTACTCTACTTCAGATTTTCTGCTGGTCTGGATCCATAATTTATCTACATTTAAAAATGTAGTGTCTGCAAGGAAGAGATAATCCCTTGGTTGCATAGAATCCATGCAGAGTGGAAAAGAGCAGAAAGATAGCGACATTTCTGTGATCTTAGACAGATGTTGCTGTTTGATGAAGAAAAGATGATATGATGAAAAGGAAAGGGTTACACTGACCTTCTTGTCCACTCAGTTACAGAAAGGAAATCTCAGTGCAACTCATACTTGAGAAATGGTTCTACAAATAAAAATAATTTGGGGATACTGATTTTTAAAGGGAGATCTGTTATTACTCCAAGTAGACTTGAATTTACCCAGATGTATAATTCATAGCAGCACATGTCCCTGAAATATTTTTTCTCCTAAAACCCACGTTTCTACGACTATAATTTTCTTTATACCTATACTATGTTGACTTAGTCATGGCATTTCCTAATAGCTTGATTCAGATTTTTCCCTCCCCAAACCACCCAAGATTGTGAGTACATTTTTTTCCCTTTTTTTTTGCTTCAGAAATATTCAGAGAGGGTCATTTGCCCTAATTTGAGCTCATCACACAGTATACGTTAGGTATAGTAGCAGGGCTTCTTGCTTGAGAGTCAGGAGATCTAGCCCCAATCCCTAGAAATGTTCCAATTAGCAAGGAATTCCATATCTGAGAACTTTAGGCACAGGGCCAGATACATAGCACATGCTCAATAATTACTTCTTGAGTGATTGATTTAGTTTCATCAGCTATAAAGCAGAGATAAGAATATTTGCCTGGTCTATCTCATAACATTGTACAGGAAACATTTTGTGTTCTTAAAGACTTTGTATTAATGTATTTATCTGTTATCTTTCCCCAATTATTTGACCTTTGGATTTCATAAACTTAATGTCTACTTAATTTACTCTAGGCTTGGTTGTTTCTAATTTACCTTTTCTTCTATGTAACTCTAATGACTAAGTAGAGATGAATTAATAGTAATTCATGGTTACTATTATTACACCATTATATGATCTCTAAAGTTCCTTTCAGGTTTTGTGCTTCAGTGATTTTCCAGTTGAACAGGAGCACATGAACATTTTTGGAACCAGTACCTCCCATGCTATCTAGGCCTGACTCAGGCTATTCTAGTAATTCATGTATTTTGAGATTAGGAAAAAAATGAGACACTTAAAGACCATTCTAAGAGTTGGCTAATGAGGTTTGCTCAGCTGTAACATGTGAAAGATACTTAGCAAAGATACAGCACTTGTTCAAACAGATGCACTCTCCACTACCATCATCTTCATAAGAATATCTGGTCAGCAAGATGCCTTCAGTGGAGTGAGTGTTCCATATATGAACATTTGACAAGTTTTTAGGGCATTGATTTTTTGTGGGGAAAACATAGTCAAGACCTGTATGAAAGTATCATGCACAAGACCATCAAGTGCTCAGTGGGTTCAGTACTTAGATTTGTGATCAAGGGAACATTTATAATGATGACTTGTCTGTGTGACCTCAGATCTGTCCCACTTTGACAGACTCAAATTCTCTTCTTGTCTTCTATGATTTTCATAGAATACTATGATGTTAGTCTATGAGGCAGAACACAGTCTTTGCCTGGCCAATTCATTTGGGGTAGATAAAAGTATAGATGTTACTGATGTCAGCTGTAAGTATCCTCCCTCCATTCAGATTTTCATAGAACACATTGCAGGGATGTCTTTTTTGTTCCATCAGATTTTATGTTGTATTATAATTATTTATGACCATTCATAGAATATAGGTCCCTTAAAGGGTCTATGAAATTTTTCATCTGTTATATCCACATTTGCCAGTGAAGAGTTGTTCACATATTAAGAACTTAATAAAGATCCATTAAAAGGCAGCTGGGTGGCACAGTGCTGGGTCAAGAATCAGGAAGATTTATCTCCTTGAGATCAACTCTGGCCTTAGATACTTACTAGCTTTGTGACCCTGGATAAGTCACATAACCCTGTTTGCCTCAGTTCCTCATCTGTAAAATGAGCTGGGGAAGGAAACTGCAAGCTACTCCAGTATCTTTGCCAAAATAAAACTCCAAATGGGGTCACAGAGTCAGACATGACTGAAAAATGACTTAAGAACAACAAGTTCACTAAATTAAATTTGAATTATACCTGTACAGAACTGGTACTTTTCATAGTACTCCCATTTTCATTTCTCAATTGATTTTCAAATCAACTTTGTGAGATAATCAAGAGAAGTGACGGGAAAAAAAAACAAACCTGGCAAGTATATCAAGCTTTCAAATAAAAAAAAAAACCTGATTTTTAATTTAATAACATAAATGCTATTAATCAGGCTTTTTAAAAAATGAATTTTACTTTATTTTGATGTCTACATTCTCTAGGTATCTAGATAGTGCTGTGGATAGAGTTCTGGGACTGGAATCAGGAAGACCTGAGCTCAAATTCTTCTACTTACTAGCTGTATGTCCTTGGGCAAGTCAGTTAACTTTAGTTTGTCTCAGTTTCCTCGACTTTATAATGGGAATAATAATAGTACTTATCTCCCAGGGTTGTTGTGAGGATAAAACAAGAGCAGATACTAAGCATTATACTAATTATTATCGCTATTATTATTTCTCACATCCTCTTTCTTCCCTTTCACCACCCCATTGAGAAAGAAACAAAAGCACTTGTATAGTCAAGCAAAATGAATTCCTGCATGAATTACGTCCAATATGTCTATTTATCTCTGTCTACATAGATTTCACCCTACTATCCAAGTCCAACGCTTCTCTATCTGGAGATTAATAACATCTTTCATTATGTGTCCTCTGGAATCATGGTTGGTCATTGCATTGATAAGAGTTCCTGGGTACTTTAAAGTTGGAGTGCACAAATAGATGGGTATCTCTATTTACTCCTTCTCAGAACTAAATAAATACAAAAAAAAAAAATAAGTGAGCGAGCGAGAGACACACACACAGAGCTAAATTGATCTGAGAAAATCTAGACATGTTGACTTCTGACAAATATGGAATGGGAATAGAAAAAGAGTATTCATCTTTCTCAACTGTGTATAAGTGAAGTAATTTAGGTGGCACTGCCCGCTTTATTATTTTGGCTTAGCCTAGCGATGAACCATTAATATCTTTCTAATTATTTACATCTCTTTTTATTTGTACAAACAGGGTTTTGTAATTGTATTCACATAATTTCTGGGTGTGTCTTGCTATGCATACTCCCAAGTAACATGTACTATCTGTAAAAATTTTAAACGTTTGTATGCTTTAACCACTTATCTATTGGCGAATGGCTATTAGTCATATGTGTTTAATGGTTATATATCTTAGATAGCAAACACTTATCAGAGAAATTTGATGTAACGATTCTTCTTGTTTGACCGCTTCTTCATTCTAGGTGAATTAATTTTGTGCAGAAGCTTTTCAGTTTCAAGTAAATAGTGCTTTGCCTTTATATTGTTGAATTACTATCTTTAATGAAAATATTGATTCCATAAGTGGTTTTTTTATCTTCGGTATCATTAATCTTCATTTTTTAATCTTTGCTTCAAAAGGCTCTTGTGGAATATTTTGTGAAGCTACGCTTTGCAAAAGGTGTATTTAACATTTCTGCTTTCCTGTATTTGTTTGTGAGGATTTTATACCCTAATACGTTGTCAGTTTTTGTGAAGGTGCCAGGCACAGCTGAGAAAAGGAATATTCTTTTTCCATTCAATACTTTTCAGAAGTCAATCATACATAGCCTTTCTCAGTTCTATTTAGGTGTCTGTGTGGGGGGAGGGGCGCGTTACTTATTTCTTTTAGATTTATTTAGTTCTGAGAGGGAGTAAATTGAGATACTCAGCTATTTGTGCCAGAATTATCCCTCTTTGATGACTTCAGATGAAAGCTAAGTTCAAGTGTTGCACACTCCCCCACCCTCTCTTTTTTGCTATATATATTTTACTTGTGTACCCTAATTTTATGAAATAATCTTACACATTCTCTCTCTCTCTTTCCCCTCCCTATAAAATCCTCTCCTTCACCCTTTCATTTTCTTTTAAGTTTATTGAACTATAATGGAACAACTTCTAGGCCCTCTATCTAATAGACTCCTCTACAACGCCTGATGATGATAATACCTGTATCACCTCCCCCATTAGAATATAGCTTATCTTCGTTCAATCCCTTATGATTATACATTCATATTTAATTTATGTTTCTTTTGATTCCCATGTTTGTATATAAAAATTTCTAAGCTGGTTTGATCCTTTCAGCAGGAATGTTTGGACCCAAAGACCATAGCCTCTGGTATAAGGACTCACTATTTGACAACAGCTACTGGGTAAACTGGAAAACATAGGGCAGAAAGCATAGGGCAGAAACTAGGTATAGACCAACATTTTATACTGTATACCAAGATAAGGTCAAAAAGGTACATGATTTAGATGTAAAGGTTTATACCATGAACATATCAGAAAAGCAAGGAATAGCCTACCTGTCAGATTTTTGGAGAAAGGAAAAATTTATGACCAAAGAGACAGAGAACATTAAGAAATGTAAAACAGATCACTTTGATTATATTAAATTTAAAAGTTTTTACACAAAGAAAACCATACAATGAGGATTAGAAGGAAGGTAGAAATCTGGGAAACAATCTTTAAGGCCTCATTTCTCAAATGTAGAGAACTGAATCAAATTTATAAGAATACAAGTCATTCCCCCATTGATAAATGATGTGAGGATATTAACAGGCAGTTTTCAAAAGAAATCAGAGCTGTCTATAGTCACATTAAGAAGGGCTCTAAATCACTTTTGATGAGAGAAATGCAAATTAAAACAACTGTGAGGTACCACCTCATGCCTATCAGATTGGCTAACATGACAGAGAAAAGAAAATGATGGACACTAATGCACTCTTGGTGGAACTGTGAAATGAACCAACCATTTTGGAGAGCAATCTGGAACCATGCCCAAAAGGCAACCAAACTGTGCATAGTCTTTAATCCAGCAATACCACTACTAGGTCTGTATCTCAATGAGATCATAAAAAGGGGAATGGACCTACATGTACAAAAATATTTATAGTGGTACAAAGTACTTATGGTGGCAAAAACTGGAAATTAAGAGGATTCTCATCAATTGGGAAGTGGCTGAACAACTTGTGGTATATGAATATAATGGAATGCTGCTATGCTGTAAGAAATGATGAACAGGCAGATTTCAGAAATACCTGGAAAGACTCAAATGAGCTGATGCAAAGTGAAGTGAGCAAAACCAGGAGAACACTGTACATAGGAACAGGAATATTGTCTGATGCTCAACTATGAATGGCTTAGTTCTTCTCAGCAGCACAATGATCCAAGACAATTACAAAGGACTCTTGATGGAAAATGCTATTCATACCCAGAGAAAGGACTGATGGACTCTGAATGCAGATAGAAGCACTCTGTTTTCACTTTATTTTTTTCATGTGTTTTTCTTTTGTTCTGTTTCTTCTTTCACAACTGTGACTAATAGGAAAATATATTTTATGATTGCATATTATATATATATGTAAAATCTATCTCAAATTGTTTACCAAATATGTAATCTATATCAAATTGCCTACCAATTTAGCAAGAAGGAAGGAGAGGAGAAAAATTTGGAACTCAAAATTTTGTAAAAACGAATGCTAAAAATTGTCTATATATAATTGGAAAAAATAAAATATTACTCAAAAATGAACATTTGGAAGTCCTCTAGTTCATTAAAGATCCTTTTCCTCTCCTGTAGAATTATAGTCAGTTTTTCTGGGTAGATTATTTTTTGCTGTAAGTCTAGATATTTTATCTTCCAGAATATTACATCTCAAACTTTCCCCTTCTTTATTATGCTGGCTGCTAAATCTTATGTGATCTTGCTGGTGGCCCCTCAGTACCTGAATTCTTTCTTTCGGACTGCTTGAAATAATGTTTTATTGACCTGGGAAGTCTGAATTTCGGCCATACTATTCCTGCGAGTTTTCATTTTGGAGTTTCTTTCAGAAGATGATTGGTGGGTTCTTATTATTTCTGCTTTGCCTTCTAGATTTAAATGATCTGGGCAGTTTTCTTTATGTTTTCTTGAAACATGATATCTGGGCTCTTTTTATTGTTGTTCATGGTTTTCAAGTAGTCCAAATGATTCTTAAATTATCTCTACTTGTTCTATTTTTCAGGTTAGGTTTTTTTCCTTCTATGAGATGGACCTTGTATTTTCTTCTCTGTTTTAGTCTTTTGACTTTGTTTTAGTATTTTTTCATATCTCATGGAAGAATTAGCTTCTATTTAGTCCCAATTTTCAATTGTCATCTCAATTTTCAGGGAATTTATTGTTTGAGAAAGGTTTTATACCTTTTGTTCCAAGCTATTATTTTTCTTTTTATTTCCTTCAGTGTACTACTGTTTTCACTTTATAGATGAGAAGCTTGAGGGCAATGAAGATGTAAATGAACTCACCTGGCTAGATACTCTTTTTATTATGACATTCAGGGATGTAGCTACGTTTTGAAAAATCAGGCATGATAGAAATACCTCATGTGACCGGTTTTGGTAGCATCTACAGTCTCAAGGTATAAAATTCCAAATCTTGAGAATTCACAAAGGCAACGAGCAAGATATCAACAGTTTCAAATGTGTTGCTAGTTTTTGGTTGGCTTGAACCAAAACCAACTAGTTTGAGAGCACTTTGCAATTGCACATATGTTCTAAGATGGAATTTTTATGTTTTTTTATATTTCTGTTCTTATTTGAAAAAAGAACCTTGACCTAATTATTTGATTCACAGGATACGAAGATGGCTAATTTGAAGTTACCATTTCTGTGATGTTAGAAACATGAAGTTAATAAACTATTTCATAAATTTATGCATCATTTTGTCTCTTCATGATTACAATCACTTATTTTACTCATTCTGCCAATTCAAATACATATGTGTGCACACACCCTACCTAGAAACCAATTCTCAGACACAATATATGCCTCTGGAGAGTGAATCCCATGGATTAAGTGAAGTCAGCCAAAGGGAAAAAAGGAGACAATTTTGAATCTCAGTGATTCTCTTTGGAGAGCAAAATCTGTAGCTTGGACTGTCTCCAAACACCTGCGCTTCACTAGAATTGCTACTTTTAGCTATGCAACTTACTGGGACACAGAGGCAGTTTCCATTTTAGAGGACATATTTGTATGGAAATGTGTTCTGCTAAGGCAATATTGAAAAATATAAACTCTTGGGCTATTTCACCTTCTTTTTGCACCTGTAGATGGAGCCATTCTGTAATGAGAACAAGAAAAAACTGTCTTATATCCTTGATTTCTGTTATTTAAAGTGGTAATCCTGCAACAGGCAGGGGAAAGGTAGGGAAACAATAGTTATTAATTTGTTAATAATTTATTAATAAATTAACATTTATTAATGACTTACTACATTCCATGCATTGTGCTAATTGATGAAGATATAAATTCAAACAAAAAGAAAACACCCTCACCCTCAAGGAACTTGTATTCTATTGAGGAAGGACAACATACAAAAAGAAGTTAAAAACAGAACGGGGGAGGGAGAAGGTACCACTTGGGAACATGGTGGGAGAGTCAAAAGAACAGCCATGAGAGGAGTGGAGGATGTGGTAGCTTGGATCTTTCCCCAAAATGACAGCTCTTTAAAACCTCACCAAAGGGAAAACAGGGCTGGATTGGAGGGATATTCTCAGAAGGGAAGACTACAGACATGGAAGGAGGTTCCAGGGTGAGAAGCCAGCTGAGCCAGGATGGTATAGTCCTGAGTGCCAGAAGTTCAGCTGGGAGAGGACTGAAGAAATGAATATAGAATAAGTAAAATGTGAGATCATGAAGAAATGAGCTTTTAGTTGAGAACTCAAAACTGTTGAGGTAGTCAATAAAATATAAGCCCCTTAAGAAAAGACTGCTTCATTTCTCTGTCTCTGTCTCTGTCTCTCTGTCTCTCTCTCTCTCTCTCTGTGTGTGTGTGTGTGTGTGTGTGTGTGTGTGTGTGTGTGTGTAGCAGACATTTAAAAATTACCTGATCAATTACATTTGGAAATTGTGGGGCATAGTGGAAAGATCTCTGAACTTCAAGTTACAGGATCTGAATTTGAATAATGACTGCCACTTATAGCATTTTTTTGCATAATATTGAGCAAGTCACTTAAACTATCTCGGTCTCAGGTTCTTTATGTATAAATTAAAAGCATTCCATTAGATGGTCTCAAAGAACACTACCTATTCTAGATCTATGAACCTATCATTCTTGGAACTGAATTCATTTCTGACAAAGAATCTATAAACATAAGCTTCCATTGATAACTGTTGTTGTGACAAAATAAAACAAAAATAATGTGATTTTAAGAAGCTTTATGACTTTGAACTAGTTGTCTCCTATCAAGATCCACATGGAATCAAATATCAAAAAGGAGTAGATGACTTATCTAATGACTTAATCACCTACCCTCAATGTTCATTATTAAAATAATATTTAGCATTTACAATTAGTCTTGTTTTAGCTATACAGCAATACTGAAAGGTAGGAGCTAATATCCCCATTTTATAGATGAGGAAACTGAGGTAGTCAGAGATTAAATAAGTTGCTCAGGGTCACCTAATTAGTAAGTGTCTGAGGCCTGATTTGAATTCAGATCTTCCAGATTCCAGATCTTGCAGTCTACCAACTGTGCGACATAGTTGCTACACTTCAACAATTACCTTCACCTTTACTGAAGAAGGATATATGCCAATGATTTTTATTTCTATTTTTTGGGGTAATTTTTATTTAAATACTTGTAGACTTGGCTAGAAGTATTTCCACAAATATTTATTTTCATTGAAACTGGGTTTTAGGTTGGTTGGTTAGTTGTTGTCCTTCATTCTCAAAGAGGACCAAAATGACATCACCATGATAAAGTCAAGTTTCAATGTGTCTGACTGTGGCTGATCAGACCAACATGAGCTCAGAATGCTCTGCCAGAGATTGGGCACAGATAGGCTGCGTGAACATTTGGGGTAGACACTCCAAATTTGCACATCCTATGTTTCCTTTGTGCTGCTTCAATTCTGCTTTGCTCACAGAGCACAGCTCCCTTTCTGATGTGGGCATGCCATGCTGAGCGGTCCTGTGCCACTATCTCCCATGTTGCACAGTCAAATCCAAAATTCTTGAGAGAGACCTTGAGAGTGTCCTTGTGTCACTTCTTCTGACCTGACCTGACCAATCACATGTGATCACCTGCCCCATGGGAGCTCTCCATAAAATAGTCTTTTTGGTAAGCGTACATTTTTTATTCAAACAATGTGTCCAGCCCATCAGAGCTGCACTCTCTGAAGCATAATTTGAGTGCTTGGCAGTTTAGTTGGAGCAAAAACCTCAGTGACTGGTACTTTATCCTGCCAAGAGATCTTCAGAATCATCCTAAGACAGTTCAAATGAAAATGATTCAGTTTCCTGGCATGGTACTGGTGGACTGTCCATGTTTCACAGGCATACAGCAGTAGATCAACACAATGACTGATTATGGGATCTGTAATTCAAAGCTGGAAGGGAGCTTAGAGGATATCTAATCACTCCTGCACTTTATAGGTGAAGAAACTGAGGTCAAGAGATATTAACAGTCTTAATAGAAGAATTCAGTTTTGAACCCGTGGCTTCTGACTCCAAATCCATTGCTCTTTCCAAGGTTCATCATTTAGGCACTAAACCTTAGACTCATACTTGAGTTTTCCCCCTCCTCGACCCTGCCATTTCCAATCGGTTATTTATTTTTACCTGCACTTTGTTTGCCCTAAGATGCTATTTAATTTCTTTTGTGGGGGAAAATCTTGAGAGCTTGGAATTTTCTGATCCACTCCACCATCTTCCCACAATCCTCTGCCTGAGTTCCAAACTTATCTCAGATACTAACTATGTGACCCTGGCAAGTAACTTCCTTGTTTGCCTCAGTTTTGAAAAGGCTACAAGCCAAGACCAAAGTCCAGAGTATTGGTGCATGATTTTCTCTTTGCAGATGATCAATTCTCTGCTGCCTGTGCTAATTTTGGTCTAATAATTAACACCAAGGAAACACAGATGCTCCATCAGCCACCATCACACCATCATGGAACCATTGGTTACAACAAATGGAGAAGTTGTGAATGCTGTGGATAAGTTCACTTACCTTGGTAGTGTACTTTCCAGTGATGTACACATTGACAATGAGGTTGATGCACCTATTGCCAGAGCTAGTGTTAGTGTTTGGGAGGCATAGTGTTTGGGAGGCTCTGAAGAAAAGTTTGGGAGAGAAGAGGTATTAGACTGACTATCAAACTGAAGGTGTACAGAGCCATTGTGCTGACCTTATTGTTGTATGCCTGCAAAACATGGACAGTTTACCAGCACCATGCCAGAAAACTGAATCACTTCCATTTGAATTGTCTTAGGAAGATTCTGATCACCTGGCAGGATAAGGTACTAGACAATGAGGTCCTTGCTCAAACTATGCTTCAGAGAGTGCAACTCTGATGGGCTGGCCACATTGTTCAAATGAAAATCATGCACCCACACTTCCTCCACTTTTGTCTTGGTTTGTAGCCAAATTGAAGAACTTATCATCAGTATGGTAGTTGACCTTAATGCCATGTTCATCCTCATTAAAACACCTGATAACATGGCTGAAAACATCATGCTAAAAAGCATGGGAGCAAGCACACAGCCCTGTTTCACTCTCTTGGTGACTAGGAAGGCAAGAGAGCATTGTCCACTATCCATAGCCCAGGGAAACATGCCCTCATGAAACTGATGTAAAATACTGATGAACTTCCTTGGGCAACCAAATTTTGACATAATTTTCCATAAGCCCTCATGACTAACAGTGTCAAAGACCTTGGTCAGATCTACAGGCGTTGTGTACAAACCTCTGTTCTGCTCTGGCATTTCTCCTGGAGTTGTCAGGCAGCAAACACCATGTTGACTGTTCCTCAATCCTTTCTGAAGCCACACTGGGTCTCAGATATATGACCATCTTTCAGGTGAAGGATCAGTTGATTAAGGAGGACTCTAGCAAGAATCTTACCAAAATGATTAAGAGAGAGACCCCCCCCCCCCCCATGATTGTCACAGGATAATCTATTCCCTTTACCTTTATAGAGAAGGACAATGGAGGCATACTTGAACTCCTGGGGGATAACCTCCTCTTGCCATATAATCTGGAATATTTCGGTCAGCTCTTGTATGAGCAGTGGTCCCCTTCCCTTGTAAATCTCAGCAGGAATAAAATCAGCACCAGGTGCTTTGTGCAGGTTGTGTTCAGGGAGGACCAGTACCTTTTGTGTGATGACTGCCTAGCCCTTTTCAGGGATCTTTCCACCTTTCCTATCCATTTGTTCCACCCAACTCTCACCTGTGGCTCCAAGAAACTGTAGCATGCACAGCAGCCACACCTAAGTAAACCATTTCAGCAGACAGGTCAAGTCAGGCTGAGAGTAACCAAGGGGTCTCAGATCCATTGGTGAGTTAGAGGGGTGTCTACTCCAAGCACATGAAGACTTCCCCTGGTAGAATGGGTGGATGAGAACAATTTGTTCCAACGGCCATGAAAGCAGCTGAAGCAGGTGATGTGGTATTTAGAGTATTTAGAGCTTGGTTAGACAATAAGGACATCACGGTCATCCACTGCATCCTGAGCCACTGCCAGTCATCTTGACTCTGTCCTGCCACTGGACTACGATGTCTCTGGAGGAGAGAGTGAGGCTGATGACTTTGTGCAACTCTGCTTCATTTAAATCCAATTTACGCATGAATCAAAAGCCATCACCCATACCATTTTACTATTATACCTCAAAGTCCTGTGGTGATAGGCAAGTGATGAAGCAGCAGGAGCAGACAATTTTATGAATAAATAAGTGAATAAACATAACATAATATTTGATTATGGGATGTCAAAAAGAGGAATGCAGAGTACTGTGAGATCAGGAGAGATTACTTTTGACTTGTAGAGCAGAAAGTTATTACAATAGTGAGAGAAGAGAGGACTTGAGTTGAATAAGAAATGATTATGTGGGATGACTTGGGCATTTAGTTTCATTAAGAAGAGCAGAGATTGAACTTAGGAAAAATTTGGGATAAATTGAGGAACATTTGGATAATGATCTCCATGTCCTTATTCTACACTGAGTTTCTGTGTAAGAGAAGGTAGAAGACCAAGAAACAGGAGCAAGGAAAATACAAGAATAAAAACCTGAAGAAGATTTATGAAGAAGGAAAACTGAAAGGTAGTTGGTCAGAAAAGGAAAGATAAGAAAAGGTAAATGGAACAAACTGAAAGGTAAAGCAATGTATTGGTGGATAGGGCAAGGGGCACAGTAGAAGGATACAAAGGAAAAAGGAGGTGGGTTATGGCTGTGAAGTTGTTGATGTTAAAGAAAAGATGTTTGGGTGGGCTGTCAAGTAAATAAGAGGTGATAATTGGTTGTAAAGGTTTGAAAGACAAGCTTAGTGGTCAAGTTTAAAGACCCTTTCCCTAACCCCACCCCCAAGAAGTTAAAAACAAATAACTCTGTAACTTGCAATCATTTCAACCAGTTGAAAGCAGGAGAAATTTTGCAATGACTTACATTGACTATAAAATATTTGTATTTCCATCCATTCAAATAATTGTTAGGTTGATCTCTCTCGTAGAAAAGAAAACGAAGGGACTAGATTCTTCCCACTTTTCTTTCATCTTGCCATTAAGTACAATAATGTGTTAATTTCATGGGAAAAGGGGATATGAGCTAAAAGAGACTTGATATTGTTGTCAGGAATTGGAGATCATTATTCATAGGAAGCAAAAAACAAGGACAGACATATGCTGAGCTAAAAATTAGATTTAAGGCTCTTCATGAAGAATTAGTAATTGGATCCTCTCAGGAAGGGCATTAGCTTGTTTTCCGAGAAATGGTAGAATAGACCTTCAGAAGCTACCAGGTAAGAAATCATCCAGGAAGGAATAGAGAAAAAAGCAAAGAGTAGTAGTGTTTGGTGATTTCTTGTCCAGGGCTATGAAGGCAGCTGCTTACTTGATAACTATTTAGAGGCCTATTGTTTTCTCTGGGTATGTATTCAAAAAAATAACAATTAGGAAAACCTACTAAGTCTTATCTAAATAGATGAGTATTGCCTACTTGTAATTCGTAGGGACACGAATGATATTGCCAGAAAGAATCTAAAAATCTTGTTAAAATTGACAAATACTAAATGAGAAACTGAAAACTGTAAGAACCCAGGTCATGTTTTGGTCATGGTTGTCCATTAAAGACAAGAGGTGAAGAAGAGAAAAATTGATTTGGGAAATGAACTGGCAAGAAATATGGTTTCTGTGAATGATTGGAGCTCTGGATCATGGCTTAAAGCATAGTGATGACAAATTCTTGGCCAAGTACAGCATTCACCAAATGAAGGCAGTCAAGAATGTGTTTGTTGAGTGTCTTGCAAATCCAGTCAAACTGACTTTAAACTGAAAACAAATGGGGGAGAAAACCACCTATGCTTATCCACCAAGCTAGATACTATAAAGAACAAATACAAGGAATGAGTAAGCATAAAATGTCACAAAATGCAAGAAAGGAGCCAACAGTAAAAACTGTGCTTCAGATGTCTGGGAGTTTTGAAATAAGGAGGCAAATTTTACATTTTATATATTATTGAAATTTGACGGGTTAAAATCTTTGACTAGAATATATCTCTAGATGAACATAACTTCATTCAAAAGAAATAGGATAGGGTGGGGTAATGTGGGATAGTATTGTATATTAAGAAGACACATCAATATGAAGAAACACAGGAACCAAAATGGGGAATCATGATACAGACTATTTAGATAAAAGTTTTGTTACTGGAGTATTCTATAACTATTGGGAAAGAAAAGAGATACAATGGGTGTTTGGGAAACAGATCACAAGATTGGCACAGAGGTATCCTAAAGAAGTGATGGGAGAAAATACTTACCAATAAAGAAATGATTAGTCTGTAATAAAAGAGAGGAAATTTGGGCATAGCCTGACATTATCCTAGATCTTGAGAAACTAGATTTCAAAGAGAAGGGAAAAGAAGAATGTCATAGAATGAAATATTTAGGGGAAGTCAGTTCAGTAAGGTCTCATGAATTCTGAAGAAAGAAAGGGAAAGTATTTAAATGAGAAGGCAAAACATGAGTTCTCTGAAGGAATTGATGTGGAAGCACAAGGAATTCACAGACCAAGTTAGATTTTACAAAACTATGCAGAAGATGGAAGCAAGGTCAGATAAAAAGAGAATGACACAGTAGTGCTAAAGATCAGGAGGAACTGAAGCTGGCAAGGGAAGCTAGGGACAACAAAAATAATTTTTAAAATTACATCAGGAGAAACAATCAGAATGGGATAAGGACTATTGTTAGAGGCAAATGGGAAAATGACAAATGACAGTAGAAGACAGAATTGCTTATGGTTTGTTTGCTTTGCCAAGCAGAGTGACCTTGGCATTGCAGTTAACAGAACAAAAATGGCTAGTGGAGAGTTGATAACAATAACTGACATTTATATAGTGCTGTAGGGTTTGTAAAATTCTTTCCATTTGTTATCTTACAAATGAGAAAGCTGAGCCTGAGAGCTATTAAGTGACTTGCCCTGGGTCACACATCCAGTAAGTATCCAAGACAGAATTTGAACCCAGTGCTTCCTATCTCCACCTCTGGTACTATTCACTTTCTATCCAGGTGCTTAAGTAGGAAAAGATGATTCAATTACCTTTGATGAATTAAAATCACCTGCTCCAGGTGAACTACATTTTCACAACCTGAACATGTAGGTGTGATTGCTGAGATTCTATTAGTAATATTTGAATGAACATGGAAACTGGGAGAGGTACAACAAGATGGGAGAAGGGCAAATGTCATCCCAAGTTCCAAAAAAAGAAAAGGAACAGAGTATACTACACACAGCCTTTGATCTTGATCTTGATTTCTGGGTAAATTCTAGAATAAATCATTTAAGTGATGGCTAGTGAACATTTGAAAAAGGAAGTAATGATTACTAAGAGCTAACATGGCTTCATTAAGAACAGGACATGCCAAACGAATCCAATTTCCTTTTTTCTTTTTGAAGTAATAACGATTGGAGGATCAGAGGTATGCTGTATATATAGTTTAATTAGATTTCAATAAAACATTTAATAAATATACTTTTCTTGTGGAAATGGTAGAGGGATTTGAATTAGTCAATAACCCAATTAGATGGATCTAGATATGGTTGAATGATGACATTCACAGAGTTGCTGTTAATGATTCAATGCCAACTTGGTGACAATTCTCTGATGGAGAGTCATAGGGAATTTAAGCTTGACCTTGTGCTGTTTATAAAATTTTTAACACTTACTTGGATAAAGGCAGAGATGGTACGCATTTCAAATTTTCAGATATCACAAAGTTAGGAGTGATAAGTAATACACTGAGAATCAAGATCCAAAATGATCTTATCAGGTTACAATAAATAGAAAGTCTTACACTTGGGTTATTTAATAAGTGAGGAAACACATGGCTAGATGGAAGTTTGTATTAAAAAGATCTGTTGGGCATAGTGAATTCAGGTTCAATAAGAGGCAAAATCCAAACACTTCAAATACAAAAAACTAAGCCAATTTTAGATTACATTTGTAGAGGCAGAGATTTTAAGAATGAGGTAGTAAGTCAAACCACTTCTGAAGTATAGCATTTAGTTCTGGTTTCCACAGTTTAAGAAAGACATTGATAAGCTGGGGAATTTCTAGGGAAAGACAACCAGCATGATAGGGTGACTTGAGTTCATGTCACAGGATCAGTTGAAAGTATGAAGGATGACCATTATTGTATTTTGCACTTCTTAAGTTTTGTGATTCAGTGGAATCAGGTAAGCTTTCATAATATTTGAACTGAGTTTCCATGCAAATTGAAGGTGACATCAAAAACTTCAGTTTCATAGTCCTATCTACCTACATGTCACAATCTGGGCAATAATATGACCAATGAAACAGAAAAAATATGATATTATTTTCTTTAATTTCATTTCAGTTGAATTTATCATTTGACAGAGTGAGACACTGATCCACAAAATGTCAGAATGGACTGTCTTAGGCTTTCCATTTCCATTTATTCAAATAGACTATTTCACTGGATTTTAGCTTCTCATTTCTTTGTGGCATAAGGAGATCTTGTCTTACTATATTGCCTTCACTATATTCCTTAATGGAATAATTTGAAGCTATTGTATCTCTCCTCCCCTCCAATGCCAGATCTTTAGAAACAGTAGTCTACATTTGTTTCCTATACTTTCTTACAAACTACTCACTTTCCCAGTCGGACTGTTCAAATGAGAAACGTCTTTCCAAGATCAGTTGCTTTGACTTTTGAGTAAATTCCTTTGTAAATAGTTAATTGAGTCAATTGGCTGATTTAAATGGGAATCTCCAGGAGGAGGTCAGGAGTTATAGTAGTAGAAATAGGCCTCCACAGTGTTTCCCTTAGAATCATGAGAATAGTAGCAGCTGTCACTTTGGGGACACAATTTATTAACATAAATACAAGTTAGGAGAATGAGCCCAAGTAGGGAGAAGTGGGTGAAGAAATATGCCATTATTCAGGAAGACTTCTAGGAAGAGGGAGGAGCTTTGCAACTATTTCAGTTTCATTAATCTCAAAATGAGCTAGTCTTAGAGAGGCAAGAAACAAGAAACCATCAGAGAAGGCCAATCATTGTTATTCTTATTCAATCATGCTGGAATACCATAGCCCTCAGAGGCTAGAGAGTCATGGGTTATAGAACTTGAAGTAACTTTAACAATCATGTGATCTGATCTTCTTATTTAGCTGATGGCTAATGGAAGGCCAGATAGGTAAGATGAATTGCCCAAGATTAAACAGCCTAAAGTGGTAGAAGAGGGATTTGAACCTAATGCATTTTTTTTTTTTTTACATTTTCACCTTAGTTATGTTGCGTAGAAGAATTAAAATGGATGGGAGAAGCCATAAAACAAAACAAAACATAACACAAGAGAAAATAGTCTGCTTCATTCTGTAATCCAATTCCATAGTTATTTCTCTGTATGTGGAAGGTATTTTGCCATTAGAGTCCATTGGGAATTTTTTAGGTCCTTGCATTGCTGTGAAGGGGTAAGTCTACCAGAAAAATTCCTCACACATTGGGGTTGTTGCTATGTACAAAGTTCTCCTGGTTCTGCTCCTTTCACTCAGCCTCAGTTCAGATAAGTACTTCCAGGCCTCTCTGAAGTCTTCCTGCTCATCATTTCTTATAGTAAAATAGTATTCCATTACATTCATATACCACAACTTGTTCAGTCATTACCCAATTGATGAGCAGTTCTTGATTTCCAGACCCTTGATTTCCAGTTCTTGGGCGCCACAAAGAGAGCTGCTATAAATGTTTTTGAACACGTGGGACCCTTTCCTATTTTTATGATCTTGGGGATACAGTCCTAGAAGAGATATTGCTGAGTCAAAGGGTATGCACATTTTTGTAGCCCTTTGGCATAGTTCCAAATTGCTCTCCAGAATGGTTGGATCAGCTCACAGCTTCATCAACAATACATTAGTGTTTCAACTCTCCTACATCTTCTCCAACATTCATCATCTTCCTGTTTTGTCATGTTAGCCAATCTGATAGGTGTGATGTGGCACCTCAGAGTTGTTTTAATTTGTGTCTATCTAATCAATAGTGTGAATCTAATGTTTTTCATGGATTTTGCTACTCTGTATTGCAACATAGTTCCTATCCAGTGAATGGTCAGTCCCATTAGACTGGAAGTTCCTTGAAGACAGGGCCTGTCTTTTGCCTTTAAAAAAAAAACAAACAAACATCTCCAGCACTTAGCACATTGCCTGAGACAGAATGGATGTTCAATTAATGCATATTGACTAATAATAACAGCTTACATTTATAAATGATTTTGAGATTTGTCAAGTTCTAATAAACTATTTGCTCCTCATAACAATCTGTGAGGTGGGAGTATTATTATTACACTTTCATAGATGAGGAAACTGAGACTTAGAGAAAGTAAATGACCTGCCCAAATATCCTACATAGCTTTATTCATCAACCATTGCCCTATTTTGACTGCTCTGACTCATGTTTGACTGCTCTGACTCAAAGTATTATTGTCATATGAGTTTCTACTGGTAGAATTAAGGTTAAATAAATGAGGTTAAGTTAAATAAGGTTATGTGAGGGATCAAGCCAGTTATTATCTTACTTTTAGTCTTGGTCCTGATACTAGTCTGTCTATTACTACTCCTACTTGTCCAGTGAAACTCTGAATGCAGGAGATTCTTTTCCTAAGTCAAATTTGTATTTTCATTAAATATAATTTATTGTAATTCTTTTTTGCTTGTACAGTAATAGTTTTCTTTGAAATACCATAACTTGCTTATAATCTCAAAATGTTGCTTATCAGAATGGAGTTGATTTTCTTTTGTTTCCTTCTAACTTCTACAATGGAACAATAACATTTGTCCAGGTTGTGTGTGTTTTCATCCTTCGTTGCCAAAGAAGACCATGCTATCAGAGAAATAATGATATGACTTGCACTTGACTTTGTTTTGAGTGAGGGAGGGCTGTGCAGGTCACCAGCCTCACTTCTCCTCCAGAGCCATCTGAATTCAGTGACCAGATATTAATCAAGATGACTGGAGATGACCCAGGATGAGGCACAGTTGGGGTTAAGTGACTTGCCCAAGGTCACACAACTAGTGAGTGTCAAGTGCCTGAAGTGAGATTTGAACTCAGGTCCTCCTGACTCCTGCACTGGTACTCTATCCACTGGACCACCTAGCTGCTCCATTTGTCCAGGTTACTCTTTCTTGGAATGCAATCTTCTTTACCTCCACCCTGTAGAGTTTCTCCCTTTTTTTAAGTCTCAACTCAAGTACTATCTACTTTATGAGACTTTTCCTGATCCACTTAATTGGTAGAGCCTTACATTTAACTACTTTGTATATATCTCTGTGTGTGTCTGTCTGTGTACACACGTATGTATTTATATATGCACATATATATGTATATACACATGAATCTATTTATTTGCTGTGTGTGCATATGCTTTTTGTCTCCCCCCACGATAATGTAAAATCTTTCCCAGTAGGAATTGTTTTACTTCTTTCAGCATCCTTTCCTCTTCCAAGCTCTCCCATCAGTGTTAAGGACATTACCATCTTCCCAGTTATCCAGGCTGGTAATAATCTCCCTGTCATCTTCAATTAGGGGAAATTAACAACAACTTCAACTCCTCACTCAAATTTGCCATTTTTACTTATATAACATTTTTTTCTTGTTTTTAGTACAATTCCTTTTCTGCACTGACAAAGCCACCACTATGGTTCAGGCTCTGGTCTCTTCTCACTGTGCTACTGCAGTAACTTTCTAATTGGTCTTTCTGCCTCAGCTCTGTCCCTTCTTCAATCCATCCTCCATGCAGGTGCCAAAGTGATTTTTTTGAAGTGCAGGTCAAGCCATGTACCTTCTGTCTCACCCTCATACTTAAGGAGTTTCAGTGGCTACCCCCAGGATCAAAAATGAAATCCTTTCTTTGGCATTTAAAGCTTTTCATCACGTGGCCCCTCCCTCCCTTACTTATTCCTTACTCCCCTGCATACACTTGATCTAGTGGCAATGTCCTACTTTCTGTTCTTTACATATTACATTTCACCTCTTCTCTCCATGCCTTTGCACTGGCTGCCTCATACCTGGAATGCTGTCCCGCATCACATCTGCCTTCAATTTTCCTAGCTTCCTTCCAGACTCATATAACAACCTGTCTTCTACAGGAATTTTTTTTCCCTTGATCACCTCTGTTTTTAGTCTCTTCCTTTTGAGGTTGCCTTCTATTTACTCTGCATATATCTTATATATACCTGTTTATTTATGTATTTTCTCTTCCATTAGATTGTAAGCTCTGTGAAGGCAGGGACTGTCTTTGCTTTTCTTTTTATCCCTAGCACTTAGCACGGATGCTGGCACGTAGTAAGTACTTAATAAATGCTTGTTGACTGGCCTAGTTATATAGAGTCAAGGAATATTACCATCCTGATTGTCTTTCTCTGGATAACTTCAGATTATCCAGAGAATTTAATTCCTTAAATTGTGAACTCCAGTTCTAATGCTTTATTTGTGATGTTGCCCTGAGGCGGGAACTGTAAGGAAAGAATTTATGAATATAATTTTAAATTTTTATTGAATTATGAAAACATTTGCTGTGAATCTTCATCACCTCTGTCTTCCACTGGCAAAAATGGGAGGAAAAATTTTAAACACCTGTATCTCCAAAGTGATCTTGTATTCTAAATATTTTCTAAAAGCTATACTTTCTAAATGCTATGCTCAAAATACCTCTGGTAATCCTATGTCTTGGAAAAAGCTTAGAAAAGTCCTGATCAGCTCTGGGACTGTACCAGTTGGTCACTTCTTTCTCTATCCTTCTCTTCCACCTGGCTGAAGCACAGACTCTGTACAGTATGTGCAATACTGTTTTGGCTGCATATCCATTACTAAATACAGTCAGAGACAGATGTGTGCCAGCAGCATGGGGCTTGGGACTACATTGTATTTTCTGAGTGGAGTTTTCCATTTGGTGTTTAGTTTGGCCTAATCTAGACTGTGTCTTGCCAAACCTACAAGCCTCTCATCAGTAGTCACTCATCCCTGGATGGGAAATATTCCTAAGGCTGTTGTAAGATAACTCTCATCTTTCACTTAGAGCTCTGGCAGGCTGTCTGCTTGGCGAGACCCAGGTAGGAAGTAGCCAGTTTTCCCTCTGTGAAGAACGTGTCTGCAGTGGATGGTATTTGTACTAGTAAAAATCTTCAGGGCTATCATGTTGAAACATTTCACCCACAAGAGAGAGAAGGGAGAGAAGGAGGGAGAGAGAGACAGAGAGAGAAAGAGAGAGAGAGAGAGAGAGAGAGAGAGAGAGAGAGAGAGAGAGAGAGAGAGAGAGAGAGAGAGAGAGAGAGAAGGAGGGAAGGAGGGAAGGAGAGAGAGAAAGATCCATAAACCTTGAAGCAAAAAGCCCCTATCATGGAAGTGATGAGTATTCCTGTCAGACAGCCAAGTTTGCTCAGTAGGTAAAGTACAGGATGTAATCTTAGGAATGGTACTTTGCATTTAAGTCTGTCTTCAAACTCAGAGAATCAACATAGTGTTCCATAGCAAAGTGAGATCAGACACTGGCAGAACTGGGCCAAGGGTGTGACAACCAGGGCATTAGCCATAGGCCCCCTGCCCTCCCTCCCCACCCAGAGTTGCTGCAGTACCTTGGCCTATTCCTACAAGGATTGGATCTTCAGATCTTTTTTCTTCTCCCATTCCCTCTCTAAGAGACAGTTTCCTTTTACAGGTCTTTGTATGTGTGCCAGGTCAGCAAGACAAATTATCATTATCATTATTATATTCTTTGTCCTGTACCTGTCAGATGTTTTAGCTACACAAGACAAATATAAGATGAGGTGGTGAGAGAAATGATTATTTTTCTTTTATTAATAACCAATTATTGAATTAGGACTGAAGTATTTCCCCTTTTCTCTTCTTCATTTAGAAGTCAGCCCCTGTAGATTATTCAGACAGCCTTTAGAGTTCAGTGCTGATAATGAGAGGGAAAAATCAGATATATTCAAAAGGTAAAAAAAATTTCAATTTAGGTGAATTGATGGATTCCAGCCCTTTGTGTTTTACTCATACAGATCTGGGAAAAAGTGGATTCTTCCTTTTGTCTAGATTACCCTAGATAGGTAATATGGGTATAGATAAGTCTCTTTGACTAAGACTCGGTAATCAGTCACATCCCCCAGACCCTCATTAGAATAAGTCTATTTCATGTTATAATGTTCATTCTCTCATTAATTGTTAACCAATCAGAGTTGATTGCCATTCCCAGGAATCCTGCTCTTCCAAGGGCGTATAAGCATTAGGTGAATTCCATGAGGGGTCCTTGTCATTTGAGTGTCACTGACCCCTTTTATTACTTATTGCTAGCATGGTGAATAAAAAGATGAATTACCCAGAAACTATGGCTCTTGAACTTTTTATATGCCACAGTGGTTTCTGCCCTTGAGGAGTTGCTGATCTTATTGAGAAGGGGAGACATATGCAGGGTAATCCATCAATGCCAATCATAAGTCTATGAAATGTTTTTGGCTGTGTCTATTCAAAATGGTGTACGGAAACAAACAGTAGATTTTGAGTCCAAAGACCTGGTCTTCAGTCTTGCTCTGCTACTTATTGTAGGCAAGTCACTTAAAGTCTCTGACTCTCAGTTTCTTCTGTAAAATTGGAAGAGATACACTGGATAGATGATTTTTAAAGTTCCTTTAAGCACTAAGTCCCTGTTCTCCTTTTCTTTTCAATTTCTTGAGGAGAGAAGTTAGTCTTCTCTCCTCAATGGTGTTGCAAGTTTTTTAAGGGCATAGATATTGTTTTCTATTTCTAGCATATCTATCTCCCACTCTCCAATAGTACCTAGAACTCAGTATATTTATTTTGTTTTACAACTGGATTTCAGCGGTGTGGGAAATTGTCGATGTGAAAACATCTTCCACCAATGAACATGGAACTTGGAGTCTTAGAATATTTCCTGGGAGACAGGGTCCTTCTGTTTCAGAAGTAGGACCTGAGCCTAGGTCTTCCTGACTCCAATTCAGATTCTCTAGATACACTACACCATGCTACCTGTAAGTGAATATTTCTTTATAAAAATTAGACAATAATGCAAGACAATATAGAACTAACTTGGGTGTCTGATATTTAAATGCTGTCTATCAGAGAAGTGTGTGTGTTTGTGTGTGTGTGTGTGTGTGTGTATGTGAGAGAGAGACACAGAGAGAGAGGGAGAGAGAGAGAGAGAGAGAGAGAGAGAGAGAGAGAGAGAGAGAGAGAGAGAGAGAGAGAGAGAGAGAGATCACATTTCTGTGTTTTTAGAGAATGCGCTCACAGATGGATTGTGCACATAATGTGTCATGGGTATCACTATGGTGTTGTCCTAAGGTTTGGGGAGCACTTCCCCTTTTGGGAAGAGAAGGGGCATGATCAGTACACTCTGTTCAGAGATACCCTGTTGGAATATGCATCCAGCACCTCAAAGCTGACATTTAGTTGTTTTCTTGGCTGCCATGACCGGACCCATTTTTTATCTCTTCCTAATCCTGTTGCCCTTGACTCAGCTTCTATTCTTGAATTCTGTTGCTTATGTGACCTCATTATGTTCCTAAAACCCTCATTCTTGCCTCTTTCTCTGGCTGTGTAATTCTCCTCTCAGTTGCCTTCTTTTTGTGGCATATAGTCTTATACTCTGACCACAATGCTGCTTCCTCTATGAACTGACTCATGGAATTGGCAGCATGGTACCATGCAAAGAATACAGGCTTTAGAGTCAGACTCCCTGAGTTTAAGACCATGTTCTGTTATTTATTACCTGTCTAACCTTGAGGTACCCTCTCCTCCTCTCTGAGTCTCAGTTTCCTCACCTATAAAATGAAAGTGTAGGATTATATGATTCCTAATGTCCCTTCTAGCTTTTTATCACTTTAAAAACATTCAATTGCCTCAGGATCCTGTTTTCCCAGATGGTCAACTGGATAGGTTTTATTTCTTTATGTCTACTCTCCTGGGTGTTTCACAGGGCAGTAATATGAAGGGAAGTCAAAGGGACTTGAATTAATTAGAATGAACATAGAAAGAAGCTAGTACTGAATCCATTGCCAATAGGCAGCATAGAAATGTATGACTGACTCAGTATAGTTCTTCTATCTTTTCTTTTTCTTTGTTTTTCTGGTCATCTGGTAAAGTTTTAGTCATCTCCTTGTAATGGTAATTTAAATGGGAAGATTTTTCCTGTTCATTAATAGGCCCGTGTGACCTGCCTGGGTCACATGAAAGTCTGAGTCACATAGAGTCTGTGGTAGGAGGAGTTTTCTAGTTTGCTGAACAAGTGGAACATGAAGGATGGGGCAGGAAGGGTGGAATAGGAAGAGGCAGAGCAGAGTTGAGAGGAAATTGATCAAAGAGCAGTCAGAGCTACGAAGATTGCAGGCTGCTGGCTAGCATGAGTGAAAGAGCTTGTTTGTGATTTTGTTTAAGACAGCCTACTTGTGATTTGTTTAATGGAGCTGGTTTGTGGGAAGCCTAGCAGGGGGAAGGCTAGGGGATGATGTTGTTCTCTGTATTGTTACTGTCTATAGATTTTTGTTATTATGATGGATTTGGCTTTATGGTGTCTGAGTAAATGTTTTGGTTCTGTCTTCCATGTAGAGAGTCTGTTGTATTTTGTGATTCAGAATTGCACCAGGATATCCATGGCCATCACAGGCACTGTGAATTTCACATTGACGCTCCACTCCTCTCAAGTGAGACATAATGTAATGAAAGGAAATGGAGGTAATGCAACACACGTTAAACAAATAGGATTTTTCATTCTGGAAAGATGAAGACCCTAAAAGGGTATCTCTGAAATCCATAAAATCATGAAAACAATGAATAAGGTGAACTTAGTTCACCCATTAAAACTTAGAATGCCGAATGTGAGAAAACAATTTGGTAGCTGTGTTTTAAAATGGTCTTTTTATGATAATTTGTATTTTAAATATTAAAAGGATGAGGATGAGATTCTAGTTCTTTTTTAAGAAAGCAAGAGCCCAGGTTTAGAATTTATAGAGGGAGAATGAATCCATAAAATGAAGATAGAGAGAAAAATAGTGAGGAAAGAGGGAAGGAAAGAATGGGATAGCTAGAGAGGAAAAGTACATTGCCAGAGAATGCCTTGACTAGGGACAAGATGGCCACAGGAAAAGAAATGAGTATGTGATGACAATTTCTTTAGAGATTTTGTTTGATTGTTTCTGAAAGCAAAGAAAGAACATTATTGCAAACTTTGGGAAAATACATTTGTGGGAAAAAAATAACTCAAAAGATTCTTTTGAGACTGTTGAAAAGAAGTCTTGAGGGCATAGAAATAAATAAAATTCTAGTTGGAACAATAACAGTGAACAATTAATTAAAAGCTTTTCATTCCAGAATCAGGGAAGAGGCAAGCTTTTTACAGCACTGCTGTTTACAAATTCCCAAAGCATTATACAAGTCCTGCAGTAATACATGTGCCTCCCCTAGAAGACTATTGATTCTAGGAGAAGATTCAGAAGGATTGAACTGAGAGATTTTAGATTTTTAGGAAGTAATTGTTAGGTTGTTTAGGAAGTTATTAGGCAGTATCAGTTGGGGGAAGGGATTTAATACCATACCTAGGTATGGTTTGAGCAGTGTTGTAACCAGGTTTTGGCCCAGGGTATTGAATTTAAAGGGTACTTTAAGTACTTACCAACAGCAGTAGAACAAGAGTACCTAACATCTAATTTTAGAAAAATAGTTACAGTTGGAAACAGTCAAATAAAATAATTCGTCTTATTGAGTGACTGACTGTACCCCAGGGGACTTTTTCTCTATCTGTACCTAACTTGTTCTTCCATTTCCCAGTTGTAGTAGCAAGTACCCTGACATTTCCAGGATGGCCTGTTAGAACAGCTTCTTAGATCTGCTTTTCTAAAAGAAAAGCAACTTTTGAGGGGCCAACAATGTACTGTAATTATATTCACCAACAGAGAAAATACAAGCAGAGAAATAAAGATCAACAGACAGGGCTTCCAACTGTCTGATCATAAGGAATGCTTACATCATAGATCAACAGACAGATCCAACTGTCTGACCATTGCATACATACATAGTTACCAGAGAGAGAAGCACCAACATCTGGGTTTTCAAAGTTGGGGGACTCCTTAGTCCCAGAGTTTCTTCTGGCACATGAACCTTCTTCCAAAGTGTAAGCCCCCAAAGCCAAACCTTATGTCAGAGTATATATTCATTTAATGCTTTGTGACCCAGTGCCTCATGAGCAATTAACAAAAGATGTGGTCCTTCCTACAAAACAAGCCTCCTCTAATCAAGCTTCCCTTAAGGGCCTCACCTGAGGCCTGTTAATGGATGGGGAAGATCTGACTCTCATTACCATTATACCAGTTGGAAGGTTCATGTCATACCAACAGGATAGTCTTAGTTCTGGATTGTGTTGCCTCAAAGTCAAAAGATTCTAGTAATGGTTCTACTTAAGTGTTAGTATTTCTTAAAAGCTTACTCCATATTATATCTAGAATTAAATGTTATGCATGTTGTAGTAATGAGGAATATAATATTTGTACTACTTAGTAGTATTAATTTAATATTAAACTTAATTATCAATTAAATTAATCCAAATAAATAGATATTAATACTATGTTATCATAATAAAGTATTTTTTTTAGAAAATAAAATATTGGCTAGGTCTCAGTTTCCTCAACTTTAAAAGGAGGGATTTGTATGAGATTATCTTTGTTTCCATTTAGCACCACTGTTTGCCTAGTAGCTGCTACCAAAATTGAAAGATCCATGAAGAAACAAATCACATTGAGGAACCTTGATTTGAGAATCCAATCAGGAAATAATGGGAAAGGCATAGAGAATTAGAGAGTTGTCTTTGAAACTTTAAGGAGGAAATTTCAAACAAAGAAAAGGAAAACAGTGGTCAGATTACTCTAAGAAATGGCTTTGTGGTAGTTCAGTCCTTTTCACTGTTTGTGACTCCATTGGGCTTTTCTTGGCAAAGATACTGGAGTGGTTTGCCATTTCCTTCTCCAGCTTTACAGAGAAGAAAACTGAAGCAAACAGTGACTTGCCCAGGGTCACATAGCTAGTAAGTATCTGAGGCCAGATTTGAAGTCAGGAAGATGAATCTTGGTGACTTCAGGCCTGGCACTCATTCAATGTGCCACATATCTACCTCATTCCTGTACCACATTGCACCACCCAATTCACTCTGGAATTCATAGACTGGACAAGTCCCCACCCACCTAACACACAGTGAATGTAATAACTAAATAGTAATTGTTTCTCTTTTACTTGGGAACCCTGAGGTTCCCTCCCAGTTTGATTTTTTTTATTAAAGAGGCTATCCCTTGAGTAACTTAAAGAAGCCTATTCATTGAATGAGTGTATCTCACTCAAAGTAAGATTGTGATAAGACCTAAGCCTGAAAGGGCCAAGGCCTCACATTGCATCCTGGGCCATCTCCAGTCATCCTGATGAATATCATGCCGCTGGACCCAGATGGCTCAGAAGAAGAAGGTGAGGTTGGTGACCTTACACAGCCCTCCCTCACTCAAATCAAAGTCAGCTGCAAGTTATGTCATCATCTTGATGTCATGGTCTTCTCTGAGAACAAATAACAAACACAAGCACCACCTAGAAGTGGTAGAAATAAAAAAAATATATAAATATATTCAACATGATTTTAGAAAATTCTGAATGTAGTGTTTCAACATGCTATTAAAGGAATCATCATCTTTTGGAGATGCATCTTTTTTTCTCGTTTGTTTTATGGTTTCTCCCATTTATTTTATTTTATTTTATTTTTTTAAATTTATTTATTTAACTTTTAACATTTATTTTCACAAAATTTTGGGTTCCAAATTTTCTCCCCATTTGTCCCCTCCCCCCACCCCAAAATACTGAGCATTCTGATTGCCCCTATCACTAATCTGCCCTCTCTTCTATCATCCCTCCCTTCCCTTGTCCCCATCTTCTCTTTTGTCCTGTAGGGCCAGATAACTTTCTATACTCTGTTACCTGTATTTCTTATTTCCTAGTAGCAAGAACAGTACTCGAAAGTTGTTCCTAAAACTTTGAGTTCCAACTTCTCTTCATCCCTCCCTCTCCACCCATTCCCCTTTGGGAAGGCAAGCAATTCAATATAGGCCATATCTGTGTAGTTTTGCAAATGACTTCCATAATAGTCGTGTTGTGTAAGACTAACTATATTTCCCTCCATCCTATCCTGCACCCATTGCTTCTATTCTCTCTTTTGATCCTGTCCCTCCCCAAGAGTGTTGACTTCAAATTGCTCCCTCCTCCCATTGCCCTCCCTTCCATCATCCCCCCCACCCTGCTTATCCCCTTCACCCCTACTTTCCTGTATTGTAAGAAAGGTTTTCATACCAAAATGAGTGTGCCTATAAGTAAGTATTCCTTCCTTCAGTCGAATGTGATGAGAGTAAACTTCATGTTTTTCTCTCACCTCTGTTCTTTCCCCCTCCACTAAAAAGTTTTTTGCTTGCCTCTTTTATGAGAGATACTTTGCCCCGTTCCATTTCTCCTTTTCTCCTTTCAATATATTTCTCTCTCACTGCTTAATTTCATTTTTTTAAGATATGATGCCATCCTTTTCCATTTACTCTGTGCTCTCTGTCTCTCTTTGTGTGTGTGTGTGTGTGTGTGTATGTAATCCCACCAACTACCTGGATACTGAAAAGTTTCAAGAGTTACAAATATTGTCTTTCCATGTAGGAATGTAAACAGTTCAACTATAGTAAAGTCCCTTATGACTTCTCTTTTCTGTTTACCTTTTCATGTTTCTCTTCATTCTTGTGTTTGAAAGTCAAATTTTCTTTTCAGCTCTGGTCTTTTCATCAAGAATGCTTGAAAGTCTTCTATTTCATTCAAGGCCATTTTTTCCCCTGAAGTATTATACTCAGTTTTGCTGGGTAGGTGATTCTTGGTTTTAGTCCTAGTTCCTTTGACTTCTGGTATATCATGTTCCATGCCCTTCGATCCCTTAATGTAGAAGCTGCTAGATCTTGTGTTATCCTGATTGTATTTCCACAATATTTGAATTGTTTCTTTCTAGCTGCTTGCAATATTTTCTCTTTCACCTGGGAATTCTGGAATTTGGCCACAATGTTCCTAGGAGTTTCTCTTTTTGGATCTCTTTCAGGCAGTGATTGATGGATTCCTTGAATATTTATTTTGCCCTCTGGTTCTAGAATCTCAGGGCAGTTTTCCTTGATAATTTCATGAAAGATGATGTCTAGGCTCTTTTTGTGATCATGGCTTTCAGGTAGGCCCATAATTCTTAGATTGTCTCTCCTGGATCTATTTTCCAGGTCAGTTGTTTTTCCAATGAGATATTTCACATTATCTTCCATTTTTTCATTCTTTTGGTTTTGTTTTGTGATTTCTTGGTTTCTCATAAAGTCATTAGCCTCCATCTGTTCCATTCTAATTTTGAAAGAACTATTTTCTTGAGTGAGCTTTTGAACCTCCTTTTCCATTTGGCTAATTCTGCTTTTTAAAGTATTCTTCTCCTCATTGGCTTTTTGAACCTCTTTTGCCAATTGAGTTAGCCTATTTTTCAAGGTGTTATTTTCTTCAGCATTTTTTTGGGTCTCCTTTAGCAAGGTGTTGACCTGCTTTTCATGCTTTTCTTGCATCCCTCTCCTTTCTCTTCCCAGTTTTTCCTCCACCTCTCTAACTTGATTTTCAAAATCTTTTTGAGCTCTTTCATGGCCTGAGCGCATTGAATATTTATTTTGGATGTTTGGGATACAGAAGCCTTGACATTTATGTCTTTCCCTGATGGTAAGCATTGTTATTCCTCATCAGAAAGGATGGGAGGAGATACCTGTTCACCAAGAAAGTAACCTTCTATGGTCTTATTTTTTTTCCCTTTTCTGGGCATTTTCCCAGCCAGTTACTTGACTTCTGAGTTTCCTTTCCACACCCACCATGCTTCCAGATCCACCCAGCTAGCACTTGGGGCCTGAGATTCAAATGCTGCTCCCCAGCCTCAGAGCTTTTGGCAGGGACAGGACTGCTGTTCAATGTGAGATTAAATTCAGGTGCTCAGGTGGGGGCAGGGCCACCACTCAAGGCTCAGTTCCCTCAGGGGGTTTATGCAGAGACCTTCAACAATGGATCCGAGCTCCTGCCTCCTTTGGGAGCCCTTGTCCTCTGCTGCCTCTGCTGCTGCCTCCTGAGAGGGCCTGAGTTATGGGGACACCTTGCTCCCCTCTTGGTGAGCCCAAAAGACTCTCTTACTGACCCCTGGCTCCCGTGGGTGGAGGGACCTGCATGGTTGCTGGAGATTCTGTCCCTGAAGCCTTCTCAGATCTGCTCCCCTCAGTGCTGAGCAGCCAAGGCAGGGCTAGGCTCTGCTCCAGGTCCAGGGTGCAACAGACCTTTCGCGTCAGTTTTTCAGGGCTCTCTGGAACAGAAATCTCCTCCTCTCCATTGTTCTGTGGCTTCTGCTGCTCCAGAATTTGTTGGGAGTTCTTCTTTACAGGTATTTTATGGGCTGTGGGTTTGGAGCTAGCATATGTGTATCTTTCTATTCTGCCATCTTGGCTCCTCCCCCGGAGATGCATCTTTTGAACAGGCATCATCAAACTGAATGTGCAGTAGCTATCTTAAACTAAATATGTCTGAAATGGAAATCATTTCCTATCTCATTATTGTAGAGGATAATACCGTCATCCTGGTCCCTCAGGCTTATGATCTAGGAGTCATTCTGGACTCCTCATTATTTCTCACCTTCTCCCTATCCAATCTCTTTCCAAGATCTAATGATTTTACCTTTATAATGTCTCTTGAATGTTTCTTCTCCTCCGATGCTGCTCCCACCCTGGTGCAGGCCCATGTATATGTGTATATTTATATATGTATGTATGTATATATATATATATATATATATATATATGTATATACATATATATATATATGTATATACATATACATGTGTCTGTGTGTGAGTAAGTGTGTGTAAAATTTGCTTGCATGTAATCTCCTCCATTAGATTGTGAGCTCTTTGAGGTCAGGAAGAGTTTTTTTCCTTCTTTTTGTATCCCTACCACTTAGCACAGTGCCTGACACTTAACAGGCTCTTAATAAATGTTTAATGATCAATTACTTGATTGATCATGGATCCTAGTTTCTGCTCTCTGAGACAGAGAACACTGGACTGGTTGCACTGTTGATTTGACTCATGGTCAATTTTATGTTCTCATATATTGGTCCCTATGAAAATAATAACCCAAACTCAAATTTTCTTTTCTGACCTTTTTCTAGACATTGATACTTTTCACTGAGGTGCTTAGTTTCAATGATACATGAAACAGACACACACACAAAAGGAAGCACTTTCTCTCAATAGTCAGCTTAAGGAATTCCATAAAGTGAGATAGAATTCCTTGGTGAAAGGCTGATCAAATCATTTTACATAGCAAAATAAAGGGTTTTGGCATTCATCTATGGGAACTGTACTTATTGCCATACAATTCTATTCAACATCCCATTAGTAACTTTTTCCATGGTGAGCTCTGAGACAAGAATAAGTCTAATAAAGTATAGAAATTGGAGGGAGGGAATAGACAGATGTGATTTAGATTTTTTCAACCTCCATAATTAATGAAAAATAATGCTAAACATTTTAAAGTGATCTAAAACATTTCACTTGGTGGAACTGAGAAGTTTCATCTTTTTAACCGTTGTTTCAAAGTGTATAATTATAGCAGCATTTACCAGAATTGCCTGATGACAAATATTCTTTCCTGGTTCAGTTTTATATAATGTTTTCAGACTCGACATCTTTGGTACTAGATTCAAGATTCCTCAGAGCTATACTACCTTATATTCTGGTGGATAAGATAATATAGTCAGTGTCTGGATCTCTGGTTTCATTGATGTAGGGGCTTCATAGTGAGAGATCTTATTCTGCTAATACTATTCAACAACTGTATCATAATTTATGTATACGAAATTGAGAAAGTTGACTAGGGTACTAAAAGGTTGAATGGCTGGCTCAAGGTCATCCAGCATGTATACATCAGAAGTGGAATTTGAACTTTATTCTTCCTGACTTTAATTTTCTAATTCTGTTTGTTGCCTCTCTTTATTTAGAAATTTTAATTTTAAAAAACAATCTAATTATTTTGTTTTGTAAGACTAACAAGAATTACCAAAATATTTCTCCTATTTCAATCTGTAAAGTAATGCATATTAAATATTCAAAGGAAAGCTATTTTTCAAAAGGCATTTTATAGATGTCAATATTTTCCTTTGGAGTATTTCAAAGTATTTATTTAGAGTTTAAATACTTTATCTCTAAGCTTATTAGACATAAGTAAGCTATATTTTAAAGATCAACAGACATGGCTTTCAACTGTCTCACTATAATCAATACATGTATCACAAATCAACAAACAGGTCCAACTGTCTGACTATAGTTACCAGAGAGGGAATATATAATGCCTATTGCATTCTCTACTTTTAAAATATTATTTCTGTTGATGCCTTTAGTTGTTGTATCATTTTAATTTCTGAATATGTCACTTTATTTTTTACACAAAAGCTATCCCTTGTAATTCTTGTCTCTCATGTAGTTAAAAAAATTCCCTTAACTATTGTTTGCAAAGGATTCTGATCTTGTCTTCTAGTTTTTCAAATAGCTTGATCTTTAATACTAATGTTGAGTTTCTATTTTGAATTTGTTGTGGTATACAGTGTAAAATAGTAGTATAAACTCAATTCCTGCCAAACTATTTTCCACTTTTCCTAGCAGTACCTGTCAAACAGTATACTTTTTGCCAAAGAGTCTCTTTTTTGGTTTATTGAACACAGGTTATTGAGTTTGGTTTATTTTGGTTCATGCTAGTCTAATCTATTCAGATGGTTTATTTTCTATTCTTAAATCTATCATTAAATAATTTTGATAATTATTAGATTATAATATATTTTGAGATCTCGAAGGGTAGTCACCCCTTCATTCCTCATTTTTATGGTTGTTGTGATTTCCCTTGATATTCTAAACCTTTTTGTTTCACTAAATAAATTAATACTTGTAAAGACCTTAATACAATGCCTGGAACATTAAGTTGGCACTTAATAACTGTTTATTTCCTTACTTTTCCCTTTTCAAATAAATTTTTGTTATCATCTTGTCTGTCTTCTTAGAGTGGTATCAATAAGTCATTCTAAATCTGAAAATTAAAGTAATGTAATATGAAAAATATTGATGAAGTCCAACTATGAACAATGAATCTTTCCAATTACTTGTGCAATGTTTTATTCCTTCAAAGAATGTTTTATAATTATATTTATGATAAATATCGCAATCTTGGCAAATTAATTCCCAAATATTTTGTTATTTTGAATTGATTTTTGTTTTCTATTATTTGTCCTGGATCTTGTTATTTTTATATAGAAATGTTCTGATTTTTGTGTATTTATTTTTTATTCTCCTACTTTGCTGAAGCTATTGATTATTTCATTTAATTTCTTTATTCATTTGCTGGGATTTTATAATTAAGCAGTCATGCCATTGAGCAGCTAGGTGTCTCAGTGGATGCAGTCCTGGGCCTGAAGTTAGGAAAGCTCATCTTCCCAAGTTTAAATCTAGCCTCAGACACTTACTAGCTGAGTGATCCTGTGCAAGTTACTTAATCCTGTCTGCCTCAGTTTCCTCATGTATAAAATAAGCTGGAGGAGGAAATGGCAAATCACTCCAATATCTTTGCTAAAAACAAAATAAAACAAAAACCAAATGGGGTCACAAAGAGTTGGACACAATTCAACAACCACAATCATATTATCTGCAAATAGGTAGACTTTTATTTCTACTTTGCCAATGGTTTTACTTTTATTTTATTTCTTGTCATTGCCGTGGCTAATATTTTTAGAATTATATCAAATAATGGTAAGGAGGGGTCATTTTCATTTTTGTGTCTAGATTTATTGAGTTCTAGAATGTCCTCATTTTAAATGATGCTAGTTTTTGGATATATATATATATATGTATAGAAAATGGACTTTACATAAATATGCATTATGAGGTTTTTAGTATGAGTGCTGTACTTTGTTAAAAGTGTTTTCTTCATTGCTTATCATTATGTAGTTTGGGGTATATATATTTGTTTTTAATATGATTAATTATAAGGCATAATGGTGTAAGTTTCCATAGACCCGGATACAAATCTAGGAATATCTGGATTCAAATTCTGCTTCTGTCATATGCTAGTGATCCTGAGTAAGTCACTTAGTCTTTTTGTGTTCTAATCAATGTCCTGAGACTAAACATTGCAGAGAAGTTGATGACCTGGATTGATAAAATTTCTTCATTTGGCAGTTCTCTATATCAATGCAATCACAAATTCACTATCTATCCCTTTGATTAGTTAAATTTGCTTTCTAATATTAAGCTATTCTTGCATCTGTATTATGAATACATCTTTATAACCATGTAACCCAGGTTTCAAGCCTAGTTATATACGTAAGACTCTCGTTGTGGATAGAGTGAATAATTATTCATTGTTTTCTGACTCTATAACAGTAAGCACCCTGACATATACAGGAGGGCCTGCTATCACAAGTTCTTAGATCTGCATTTATAAAAGGAAAGTCACTTTTTGAGGGGTTAACGGTCTCCTTTAATGAAGCACATATATCGTTCACTTAGTTCAGGGGAAAAAGTCAGCACCCTGAACTTCAGAGAAAATACAGAAAAATCAAAGATCAACAGACATGACTTCCAACTGTCTGATTATAATTAATATATATATATCACAAATCAACAGACAGGTTCAACTGTCTGACCATAGTCAGCAGAGAAGGAAGCACCAACACCTGGGTTTTCAAAGCCAGAGAGCTCCTCAGCCCAGAGTTTTATCTGGCTAAACAAACACTTCCAGTCAGGAAGTCCCAAAGTAAAATCTCACCCTCTGAGTATTTATACCTTTTTTAGAGCCAGAGGACATCACAAACCTTGAGAACCAGTGCCTCTTTAACAAAAGGCATGGGCCTTCCTACAAATCCTGCCAGGCCCATTAATAAGTGAGGAATATCTTTAGCCGTATTAACAATACAAATACATATACTGTTTCTAGTTAAAGAAACTCCTGTTTCTTTACTTTGCTCTCAGTAAAGATTCTTGGATAATAAAGGCAAGATTCAATCAGAAGCACTTGATTACACTGAAACAAAAACAACAAAAGATCCCACTTTGCTTGCTATCACACTCCACCCTTCCAGGATCCTTGGCCTTACAATCTAAATGACCATGCATTCTGGAACAAATAGAGGCATTATGTTTCTTGATTATGCTAAAACCAGAACAGCAAAAGCTTCTACTTTGCTTGCCCTTGCAGCCTCTATAAGGGGTTGAACTGGTTGGAGCTTAGTAGGGAAAAGTTCTTCTTATGGTTTCTGCCTTCTACAGGACACATGTAGTTAAGACTCTCCTTTGGGAGAATCCCCTGAATGAAGAAAAAAATTACATAGAAGTTAATGTGTAGAGGGAACAGTACATTGACTATGTTCCTGATTTCCAGATTGCCAGATGTGACTTCAGATAGTTTCCTTTGGAAGAACTAAGATATTTTGCTCTCTGCTGATGAGTTTGCTCACTCATGTATTTTCTGGCAAATAATCTGTGTACTTATTGTTATTTTTCTTTGCTATTCGTTTGGCTAAATAGGTATTGAGTGTTTGCTTTTTGTGATGGACTTTAAATAGCTAGCATTTGGTGGGAAGGTAGTAAGGCTTTCAGATATACCTTAGGTGGGTGCTAATTCATGATTAAGGAATTGTAATCAGGATAGCAGTGTGAACACTAAAAAATATTTTTCCCTGGACAAAAAAATTTGGGGAAGCGGAAATTATAGTTATAGCCTGGTATCCCTTCTCTGAGTGGGGCAAAGTAGGTCAGCCTTGTGGACCCAATCCCTTTTTCCTCCACTCCAGGCAATAATTAAAGTCTCTCTTAGAGAAGGGTGAGTAAAATTCCAGAAATAGCTATTCATACCTCCCTGAAAAATACACTTAGACAAACCTATGTGGACAGACACATAATCTACATGGGCAACACACATATATTTGTGTGTGTGTATGCTCACATTATATGCATAATGTGGTATACATGTATTATATGTATATATATATATTTGCTGGACTATAGTAAGTTAATAAATAGAATTAAGTATGTACTATGTGTCAGGCACTGTACTAAGCTATGAGGGTTAAAGGAAAAGCAAATGACAGTTCCTGTTCTCAAAAAGCTCACAATCTAATGGGGAATACATATATATAGACATAGATAGATATATACATACATATCTATATCTATATAAAATACGTGCACATATATAATATAAATGCACATATGCATAGCAAGATGTAGCTTGTTAGCTACTGAGTGTAAAATACTGTAATGTAATTATAAAAATGTTCATCACAAAATAAAAACTCAAAAAGCTTATGTCTATTAATCATACAACAAAATTCTTTTTCTCTTTTTCCTTCAAGCCCAATTACATTCACATTTCAGGATGGAGTTTTAGGGAAAGTATTAATTATTAAGAGGGCAAGATATTATTAATTGGGGGGGGGGGTGAGGAAGGGGATAGGGGAATTTCACTGTCCCAATATTGCTATACCTCTATGTTGTCTTAGTCATGCTATGGTCCTCAACATTGTATGCTATCTCCATATCTGAAACTTTTTTCACCTTATAGTTCTGGTCTCCTGTTGAATTACTGCTCTGAAGTTAACATACTTCTGTTTTGATTCTCTTCTAGTCTTGTCTCTTTCCTGTCTCCATACCTCTAGCTTACATATGGGAGATGTGGATCCCTCTGCATGACAGTCAGATGAGACTAGGCAAATATAGCTTTAATTATTATTTATGTGATGGGGAATGCATTTGCTTTATTTTACAATTGCTAGGAGAAATTTTTAACCTGAGATCTACCTATGAATGAAGGTCTTTTATATAACCGTGTTTCAGTTATAAAATTCAATTTTTCAAGTATACAAACACATATAGACAAATGTGGACAGGTACGTAACTGCATGGGTAACACACACACACACACACACATATATATATATATATATATATACACACATAGGTGCATAGTATATGCATAATATGAGATACATCATATATATATAAATAATTTTTTGAACTTTGTAATCCTATGCATTTTATTTTATGAATTATAAACATTATTCTGAGGTGCCCATAGGCTTTATCATACTGCAAAAGGGGTCTGTGATACAAAACAAATGTTAAAAACCCCTGCACTAAATATAGACCAAGTAGGAGAATATGTGCAAATGATTCAGGTTCAACAGCAGGACAGAAGGGCTCAGTCAGTTACCATACTGTTATTTCTTCTTCTCTCCCTATGGATCAGAACCAGGAATTCAAGTTATCTCAAAGACCACTGAGCTATTGCTTAGATATCCTCCTCAGAGTCAGCCAACCTCTGCCTCCCTTAGATTCACAGAGAAACAAAAGAGGAAGATGATAAAAATGGTAACACAACTCTTGTTTTAGATTCCTCTGCCCTATTTCAGTAATATGGATTTATTTGGACAAAAATAAAAGTATAGACAGAGACATCTTAAAGGCACAGAAAAATACACATTTTACACTGCAGATACAGATTGTGGTGTGAAAGTCGCACTATGTAAACTCAAATTCAATGTGTATGGATGTAAGTTATGATTGGTATCGGTTTATCTTTGAAGTCATCTCTCGGAGCATTGCTTTATCTTTAAAACCATCTATTGGGCATGTTCACAAACCCAGAGTCTAATGGAAAATAAAGGAAATATCCTGGAGTGCCAATTCCTATACTTGGATATTTGGGGCTTTATGAATATACATAGAAAAGGAACTTTCTGCAGACCTAGCAGAAGTCTGATTTTATGATGACAATGTGGGCAGAGAAATTAATGGCAAGTGTAAAGCCACGATGGACTCATTGGTTTACTAACAGATTAGAAAAGGAGCAAGCATTTGGATGTACAGTAGTTTATTGCTTATTATATAGTATATTCTTCTTTGGCCACATTATATGAGGTAATACAGTGAATCAGAAATGTGACATACGCTGGAGAGATGAGGAAGGCCGTGTTTACTCACTATTTACTGCTTCTACAAATTAAGCTTTGTGAAAATACTTGAGTCCTGTTAAAAATCAATCATAGCTGAAGTTTGATTGGGAGTATTTCCCTTCCCTCTAATAGTCATGGAAATAGCCATTTTTTCTATCTTAGGGGTTTGAGAGAGAGAGAGAGAGAGAGAGAGAGAGAGAGAGACAGACAGACAGACAGACAGACAGACAGACAGACAGAGGGAGACAGAGGGAGACAGAGGAGAGAGAGAGGAATATAGTTTTTTGAACTTGTAAGAGGAGAGAGAGAGACAACTTTGTTCTCTTAATCCAACTATGGTATTTATGGGTAGCACCTAAACCATTTTAGTGGATAGAAGACATTGAGCTACATATCCTCTAACTGTCCAGCCACCACACTGCGTCTCTGGTTCTCATCCTGACAGGTGAGACAGCATGCGTACCAGCAGCGTCCAGCTCCATCCAGAGCTATAGACTGCATTGTGTCTCTTATATTGCTAAGGATTTGCATTATTTACATAGCAGCACAAAAAGTACTGGAGTTCCTTACGGATTTACCCACCTGGGAGTAAAGCACAGACAGCCTTAAAGATACCAATCCTGAGGACAAGCATTAATAAACACAGAGCTGGGCTGGTAAAAGGTCTGCATTTATGAACTCAATAATCATTCATCTTTCTAACACTGAGGGCTTACTTGTCTGGGACCACAGGGGCTGGGGAACTTGGCCCTTCCTGTCCTGTGTCCAACCAGGAGGTTTAGACTAGCTTTAGTGCTGGGGAGTCTGGCCACTGGGGAGATGGGGTCCTCTTTCTCACAATCATTGTCTCATTAAGTCATCTATCCTAGCATCTGAGGGGCAATTATAATAATAGTAGATCAGTTTATGACTTGCAAATCTAAGGGATTCTCCAAAAAGGGGAGTGGAAGGTATTTGATGTATAATGTGAAAAACATATGAGACATGATTCATTCTTAAAAACATAAGAAAGCTAATCATAAAACTCACAAGCACACGGTAATGAAACTTAACTTATAACCACTGGTGCAGTCTGTTGGGTGGATGATATTTAAGCTTCATCAGAACATAAAGCATCTTGCAGAATTGATGATTGGGCACATTAGATTTCACCTCAGCTCTGCCATTGTCCAGCCAATCCCAGCATTTCTCTGCTAGTGATGTGGACCAGACGGAGCAATTCTCTGGCTTTCTGATCTCCTGTGATTCAGTTTTCCCTGCTGCCAGTCAGCAGACTTACAGACCACTGAACTTTCCAGACTCACAAGATCACCTCCTAGATATTCATCTTGAGTTTCTTGTTGAGTCACCTACTCAGAAAAGTAAAAACAAAGTAAATGTCCCAAATTCAGTTTTAGGTTTGCCTCTGTAGGACAAGTTCTCATTCCTGCACGGAGGTCAAGGTGAGAAATGGACCACTCCTTTGGATAGAGACCTGATTATTGCTGGAATACAATTACACATGATTTGGAGGCCAAAAGGAAGAATGGGGAAAGTGCTTAACATAATGCCTGGAATATGTTAAGTTCATAACAAAAGCTTATTTCTTTCCTTCCCATTCCAAACACTTGACTAGAAGCTACCCTACTACCAAACTACCATGTGATAACCAGAAATGGAGACTGAGTCTGCTAATGGGAGTTGGAGGAAAGAGCAAGGAAAGGGTTCTTTAGTACATCTTCAATTCCACCAAACCCATTTCTTTTTGAGGAAACGTACCTATTCTAACCAAATCGCATCAAAAATTATTTTTTTTGTCATCTATTCAAGTGATTCTGAAATGGTGCACCCTCCAAGAATATATTTTGAACTAAAAATGAGCTGCTAGTTTCTATTGCTACTCCTTTACTCTCCACCTAAAAAGAATATGCAAATCGTTCTTGTTTGTGTAATAATTACATTACAACAAGGTTGTTAAGAATCTCAAATGAGATGTGTGTGAGGTACTGTAAGCCTTAAGGTATTGTACAAAGCTATTATCACTGATAACAACAATAAGAAAAGTGATGATATAAAGCAGGTTTGCTCTTCTATTTCTGCATTTTATGTTTTTATTCTGTCTGGTCTTCATTAGTGCTATCTGTCTTGGGCTAGGTCTATAGGACTAAAATTTCAACACAACTTGTCTGAAGCCATTACGATGTCATGAGAGGAATGAGAGGGATATTCTGCTGTCCGGTGCACAGCTCAAGTCTATAAAAAATGATCTGGACAAATTGGATTTTCTGATATAGTCCGGATTGGTGATATTATAGTAAAATGCCATAAAACACCTAAAGTTTTCCAGTCATGCTCTAAGGTTTCAAATGATAGGAAACCATGCTCTAAAACGAATAAAAATAGCACATATTGAAGAAAATAATAGCTGCTTTATATATAATTTATTCATATAAGCATTTATGCAATGCTTCAACTTTGCATTATACTTTACATTGTTATTTCATTTAGTCCAATGACCCTGTGAAGGTGGTAACATTATCTCCAGCTTTAAGATGAGGAAACCAAACCGAAGAGAAAGCCTATCAGGGTCACATGGCTGATTAAGTGTCTGAATTCAGTTTCAAAGTCAGGTTTTTCCTGACTCTAAGTCAATAGCCTTCTTTCTATTAGATCATCTAGCTGTGTGGAATGATGCCTGTTGGGTGTAAACAGGTTGTAGAATATTGCCATTGTAACATCAAAGACAGGCATGACTAAAAAAAATGTGCTGGTCCTGTAGCCAGAACAAGAATTTTTAAACTTTGAGTCCACAAAATCTGTGGATAGTGATTGCCCACAGAAGGCACTTAGTAAATGCTGCTTGACGTGACTAGCTTTCAGAAGCTCTGTGAATTGGGTTGGGAAAAAAAATGATATCCTTTTTCTTTAAACTAACCTGCAACTGAAACTTAAAATTTTCTTCAATTAAAAATTGGATGTAATTATTCTGAGAAAGGGTCCATTGGCTTCCCCAAACTGCCAGAGAGGTCCAAGAACCCTTAACTAGAGTAAAGAGTGGACTGTGTGCTTGAGTGACTGGTATCCAAAAACTATTGAAAGAGCCCAAGGAGGGCCTTCAGCACATTGATTAGATCTTTTGTTTAGTTTATGCAGAGAAGATAGGAATTTCATGAAGAATGAAATAAGTAGAAATAGGAGAACATTTTGTACAGTAACAGCAACCTTGTCCAAACAAACAGCTGTGAAAGCTTTAAGAACTTTGATCAATGCAATGACCATGCATGATTCAAGATGGTTCATGCTACCTACCTCCTGACAGAGAAGTCATGGATTCGGGGGCCGAATGAGATAAATACTTTTTGAACATGGTCAGTTACAGAATTTGCTTTTATAGACTATGCATATTTGTTACATGAAACTTATTTTTCTTTTCTTTTTCCAATGCAATGGGAATGAGAAAGGGAGAAAATTGATTTCTATTTATTAAAAAGGTAATTGAAAAAATTACATTTAATTTTTCTTTTTTTTTTTTTTTTTAACAGCTGGGTGGCATAGTGGTTAGAATACCAGGCCTGGAGTCGAGAAGACTCATCTTCTTGTGTTCAAATCTGGCCTCAGACTGTCACTAGGTGTGTGACCTTGGGCAAGTCTCTTAATCTAGTTTGCCTCAGTTTCCTCACCTGTAAAATGAGCGGGAAAAGGAAATGGCAAAGCACTTCAGTATCTTTGCCAAGAAAACCCCAAATGGGATCAAAGAGAGTCAGACATGACTGAAAACTACTAAATGGTACTATCTTAAAATAATTAGGCAATAAGGCATTTATTAAATGCTTGAAGATAATGAACTCCAGAAATAGTCAGTCCTTCTGCTGACATGAATGGTTGGGAGGAGGGTTTTTTGATCCAGGGACTGGGCTCAGAGAGGATTTCCTCAAGAGAATAACTATTGTTACTAAGGCTGATTACTGTCCTCTCCCCTTTTCTCCTTCTTCCCCTCCCACAAAAGTCTGGGCAGGATAAAGTAATTTGGATCTAGTCTGGATAGAGAAGAAGAGGGGAGGAGACCTGGATTGGATTGTTCTAAACAATAGAAACTACCTGCAGCTGATTTAAAACAAACAAACAAAATGTTCTAACAGGATTCAATGGAAGGAAAAGAACCCCAATTTTGAATACAAATAAGATGAACTGGCTCATAAAACAGAGGAAGGTAACTGAATAGGTTAGAAAGCAAAACCCAAAATTTTTCTATATTCAAGAGACTTACACAAAACACAAATATTTAGGAAGACTTAGAAATGCACATTAAGAAACCTCAGGGAAATGCTTTACACTTATCAAGCTAACAAATATGGCTAAAAGATGAGAAAGCATTGTGGGGGGCGGTATTATGGGAAGAAAGGCGTTCTAATTCCCATCTGATGGAGTTGTGATTTGCTTCAAATAATTGGAAAATCACTTGTAATTATTCAAGAAAAGTTTCTAAATTGTTTTGCACACTTTGACCCAGAGATTCCATAACTGGGAACTTACATCAAGGAGGCTATTGACAGCTGGAAATGACCTACATGTACAAAAATGTTCATAGCTGTTCCGTTTGTGATAAAATGTTGGAAAAAAACTGTGTCCAACAATCACAGAATAGTTGAACAAAATGTGGTATGTGAATGTAATAGAATAAGACGTTTCTGAAGAAAAATGACCACTAGAGCTTCAAAGAAACGGGAAGACTTTCATAGAAATGATGGAGAAGAAAAATTAACACATTAATTATAATGATATAAATAAAATCCTCGTGAAGAAAAAATACAATTCTGTTCAGATGTGTAGTGGTCAATGTTAGTACTCTGTTATCAAAGTTAAAAAACACACTCTTTTTTTTATTAACAATTATTAAATGGACTATTTTCTAGAAATATATTTGTAAGTGGTTTGTTTGTTTGAGAGTTGCCCAAAATGTATCAATAAACTTTAAAACATAAAATAAAATAAAATAAAATAAAGACCCTGTCCTGGGAGATTGCCATGTGATCTTCATCTTACCATGCTTATAGAAAACAGTGGCAGCAAAGCTAGATAATTGCCTTGGTACATCTGCCTACTGATGTATTTGGGGAAAGATGACTCTGTAAGATTGCAGATATATTTTGATATATTTTGAGAGACCAGTTATGATTTCCATCAGTTGCAAACAAAGTGTATTCTAGGGTAGAGGAAGACACTGGGGGGAGGGGTGGTGGTGGTGGTGGTGGTAGTGGTGATACCAGTGGCTACTTTCTTTGAGTTAGAAATACTGTGGCTTCATGTAAGTGGGACCCAGCTATCTATACAAGTTTTCCAGTTGTCAGTACCATGGTTCAAGTATGGCAGCTCTGATCATCAGACTTGCCAGTACACAGACCAGGAACTAAGAAAGTTAGAAAGGAGTCCCTGCATAGCTAGGAGAGTTCTAGGATTAGGACATTAGGAGTAAGCAAGAGATATATGTTCAGGACATGGAATGTTCCTTAAGGATTACATCTGACTATCCTTGGGAGTGGTGCAGTTATGTTGCTGGTATCCTCGAGATATGATGAATAGGTTTCTAGCTGTGTAGCCTAGAAGTCATGTTCAAATATGGGTTTGTCTAGAGATGACCTCTAAGTTCTCATCTAATTCTGAGATGTCATTCTGAACCTGTATATCTGTACCTTGGAGAGAAGCTCTGATGATTGATTGCTAGGTTAGGGTCAGTGAATGCTGAGTTCCAGAGAAGACTCTCAGAATTACTGTACCCTAAGGGTATGTAAATGCTACTGTTAATTTTTTTTCAAAGCTCCAGTGAAACTTCTATATGAAGTCTTTCCTGATTGCAATTCCCCTGCCAGTGCCTCTCCTCCCTATCAAAAATTATTTTCTCATAATTTATTTTGTATATGTTTGTGTGTTCATGTAAGATTGTTCATGTAAGATAACGCATGTCCACGTAGGTTGTCTAAATATAGCTATATGAGAGGCATTGAGAGCCATCTCTGTAATCTTTCCCTTCTCTCTCTAAGGGAGACTGAAAATAAAACAATCCTTGGTTAGCACCTTATTCCCATCAAGTTAGTAAATATGGCTAAAAAATGCTAGAACATTGTTGGGGGAATTATGGGAAAACCGGAACATTAATTCCCAGTTGGTGGAGATGTGATTTGCTTCAACCATTCTGGAAAACAACTTGAAATTATGCAAGAAATATTTCTTAACTGTTAACATATTTTGACCCAGAGATTCCACCACTGGGAACCTATACCAAGGAATTTATTGACAATTAGAAATGATCCACCATACAAAAATATTCATAGCTGCTCCCCTCCTGTCATGAGGCTGTCTGCTCTTTTCTCTAGTTTCTTGAGAGAAACTGTTCTAAAATTATATCCATCTGCTCCCCACCCTACCTCCCTCCATGGCCCATAGATTTTAAGGAGGACGGTAGTCCCAACTTTATACCCTCTGGCCCAGACCCCTCCTGGTTATTACAAAAGGTCATTAGAATAGGAGAACAGCAAGTGAATCCACTTATCCCAGGGAAAAAGTAAAAGGAAATTGCAGAAGTTATAAAGATTAGATAGAACACACACTGGTGTGAATGAGCTCATCTGATGGAAGTCAGATAAGATCTCAGCTAGAACCAAGAGAGATCCCAATCTCCCTCCAGGGAAAACTGCACCTGTTAATCCATTGGTTTCCAGTAAAGAAATTTCCTCTCCTAATTCTTCAAGTTTCCACAGTGCACTGAGAGACCGGGACTTTCCCAGAGTCACAGAGCTACTATGTGTCAGAGGAAGGACTTCTAGGTCTTCCTCATCTGAGCCTGGTTTTCTATTCATTGTCATACTGTATCTCATGTAGGTGCTTAATAAATACCAGAGTTGGTTCCGCCATCTCCCATCCTGGCAGTGATGATATGAAGTTAGGGGAACGATTTAGCTCAGCAGAAATATTCTATTCAGATTTCTTGACACCTTCCTCTCCCCTGTCCCAGAGTGAGGGTTCTGCTGCTATGGCTTGGGATTGTGTTCCGCATTCATCTTCCAGTGACAACAGAAAGGGGCACTATTTCTTCTGAGTCAGCATAATTCGTTTTTTTTTTTTTCAAAATCTAGCCTGTTTAAAAACAAGTTTTATTGATGCTTTTTGGTTGTTTTAATATCACCCTCTCCAACTCTCCACAGAATTCTGTTTTATAGCAACACAACATAAAGTAATCAAGCAAAATGAACTGTCACTTTAGACACGTATGACAGAAAGACAGTCAAGACGTGTTTGTTCAGTGCTTACTATGTTCCAGGCACATTATGTCATATTAATCTGAACTCTGATGTCTTTTATTGTTGTTCTGGTTTATACTACTATGAACATCATGTATTTTGTTCTCCTTGTTGTGTTTTCCTTTACCCTCACTCTCTATCTACAATGTCCTCCTAAAAACTCATGTAAATCCTCTTAAATGTTTCTGAATTCTCCATGGTGCAACAATGTGCCATCGTATTTGCATATTATAGCCTGTTCGATCAGGAGGCACCCTCCTTATTCCCCAGTTCCTTGTCAAAGAACCACAGACATCCCATTATGCATGGGAGGGACTCCTCCCTCTGTGACTTCTCTGGGGTACCTACTCGGTCATCAGGTATAATACTGGGTCAGAGGGCATGAGTATCTCAGTCACTTTTCTCACTTAATGCCAAACTGTCCTCCCAAATGATGGGAAAAAACCTCAGTGTTCACTGTGCCTACCCCTTCCTTAGATTTCCCACAGATCGAGCTCAGGAAATTGCAAAGGAATATCGCCATTCTTGTTTGGGTGGTACTCTGAATGGAATAGGCACCAGCAGTAGACTACAGTGATTTGAGGATGATTTCTAGGCTATCATGGGGGAAACATTCTCATAAGCACTAAGATATTTATATAGCTGTGCTTAGGAGAAAGCGGGGAATGAGGACTTGTTAACATACTAAATTAAGTTCATCTTAACATGCTAAATTAGGTTCATCTGGACTTGGGAGGAACTTTTGCTGGGGTGTAGTTTAAACAAAACCCCAAATAAGGGGCTGTAGGGCTGGTTGGCAAAGTACCTCTTTCCATATGACCTGGCAAGTCAAAGCAGTTCTCATCCAGTTGGATGACTGCCTGAAAGATATGAACAAGAGGAAAGACTTGAGATATAAAGGAGTAGGAATGCTTTAAGAACATTCAAAAGACCACTTAGCCTTACTGAGAAACCTCTTCATCTCAGAACAGATTTTATATTATCTGTGCAACCACAGATAAAATCACTTAATTACGCAGAGACTTAGTTTCCCTAACTTTAAAAGGAGGGTAATCATACCTTACAGGTTTATTCTATAGATCAGATGAAATCATGTATGTAAAGTGCTTTGCAACCCTTAAAATAATGCGAAAAGATCAGTTGATTAATAATAATGGCTAGCATTTCTATAGCACTTTAAAGGTTGCAAAATGCTTTACATGTATAATCTTATTTAATTCTCACAACAACCCTGGCAAGTAGGTGATATTAGTATTCTCACTTTACAGATAAGGAAATTAAGGCAGACTAAATGTCAGTGACTAGTCCAGGGTCACACAGCTAATAAGTTTCTGAGGCTGGATTTGAACTCATTTGGTTCTAAGCCCACTGTACAACCTAGCAGCCCCTAGACTTGAGTGTAAGATTCCCCTGTGTTTATCCTTTGTTGATTAAAAAACAATGTGTCTGAAAACAGATTTGGACTTGGATCTTCTTAACCCTGCGTCCAGAGCTCATTATTATTGTTATATCTGAAGCTAGGGAATAGGGCTATGATGTGTAGAGTTTTGGCTTGGGTTAGGGAACGTTGAGGCCCTGAGAATACTCTGTGAGCTGCTCTGCTGTCTTGAGGGCATGTCAGCACCATCTATCAGGCTGCTCAGGCGTCAGGCATTTAGACACAGTAATACCTAATAATTAGCATATTACCCTGAATTGACTAGGCTAGTAGAAACAATTTTTTATTACCCTTCAGGAACAAGTCATTCATTTGAAGTAGAGGCTAAAACATAACAGGGATGAGCCCACAGAAGCCTTTATGAACATTGTAAAAAGCTTAAACTTGAATGTTTTCTATGACAAGTGTTGCTGGAAATTTAGCAGGGATTATTGGAAGATTTGCTTCTGAAGATAATATGTAATGTCCTCCTGCAAAGCTCTGAAGAGATTTTTCTTGGGATTGGGAACATCTGATTCTGGATGTTCTTAGGGCTCCTTAGGATTCTCCCTAAGGAAGTAAATTCATGGAAATCCTAGGCACATTTAGAAATGGTGAGGCTCTTGCAGATTAAAATCATTCCTTTTCTAGTGAAATGTTGTCACAGTATACACCATGTGGCCAGTGTAATAAAGGCAATAATACAGGTTCAGAGGAATCTTAATTTCCCTATTGCCTGACTTGTAACTGCAATTTATTGTTCATTTGGCTTAATAGTTTGGAACACCCTGACTTCCACATGATTCATCACTATGTGAGTCCAGATCTGATCTCATGTCATTTTGGCCCTATCTGGCTTAAAAAAGGAGCCATCTTCCAAGAGGCATAAGCATTGTTCTACATTCTGAGACTTTTGACCATTCTCAGGATAAGTAAAGTGCACTGACATTTCAATAAATAGCAATTATTTATTAAAGCTATCATGATGACTGATTTCTGAAGAAACATTAATTGATAAATAGGGGACATTTTATTTGTGTATAGGACTAGAAGAAAATGAACTGAAATTTTGAGGCTGCCAAAAATATAATTTCTGGTGTTTGGGGATTGTGAAACACATTGTATTATTCCATGTTCCTTCTTGACAATTTGTTTATGTCTCTAAATTACATGTCCACATGTGAAAGGAGATACAAAAATGTCTATATATTGGGGAATGACTAAAAGAAGTGTACATGAAAATGCTATGAAATATTAATAAGCCATAAGAAATGATCACTATGAAGAATCCATAGAAGGATGGGAAGACATGAACTGAGACAAAGAGAAGCTGAACCAGAAACATTCTACATAATCATTACTATAAAATAAATAGAAAGAAGAAATCCAAATGAAAACTCAATGCCAAGTAAATATATTATTATTGGACCTTAAAGAAAATGTGACAAAATGCACCTCTTGGACTTTCTTTTTCTTTTGCAGAGAAGGGGGAATATGGACATGAAATAATGCATGTACTGTCAGATTTGCTTTTTTTTCCTCTTTATTATATTCATGATTCCAAAGTATGATTCTTGGGGGAAGGATGAAGGTAATGTAAAAAGAAAAGTAAGTCATAAAATTTTTTTATGGAAAGTTACAATAGTCAAGTCAGTTATAATAAAAACATTAAACTAACTTATTGTCCCATTAATTGAAGGACTTACATAAGTATTCTATGTTTCTGTATGGGTACAGTGCCCTATACTGAAATGAAATCTTATCCTCAGAACTCCAATGGTGATTCATCAGTGCAGCAACTATATTCATGGATGCAAATTCTTCTTCTTTTTAACTTTGGGGATGTGAACTTTTATTTATTAAATATTTTAATAATTTTATTTCAATAAAATTGGTATCATTTATAATTCTATATATTTCACTGCATTTTTTAAAAAAGACTATTTTTAAAAGGGTTCAATAGGCTTCACCAGCTTGCCAAAGAGACTCATGACACAAAAACATTTAAGAACAGCTATTAGGGAGGTTTGGGGTACACTGATATACCTGATATTTCTTTATCACCCTAAAGCCAGCCCAGGTCATTGACTTCAGCGAGACTGGGTCTTGAGAGTAGAAATGTCTTTGTTGCCCAGTCATTTCAGGCTACTAAATAGTTCACTACCAAGAAGATATGTTTTGTTCAGTTGTTGCAGTCAGGTCCAATTCTTCATGACTCCATTTGGGGTTTCTTGGCAAAGATTCTAGAGTGGTTTGCCATTTCCTTCTCCAGTTCATTTTATAGATGAGATAACTGAGGCAAACAAGGTTAAACTGATGGCCCCGGGTCACACAGCTAGTGTCTGTGGTCACATTTGAACTCAGGTCTTCCTTACTCTAGGCCCAGAAACACCTGGCTATCTCAGAAACGTCTACAGGGTCTGTTATGGAAGCTTTTCTATTTAGTTTGACCAACCAGAGTTTACATGCTACTAGTTTATCAGATCTGAAAAGTAAATCAATAGTTTGTGTCTAATATTATCCCTTTTCCTTGTTTTATGTACACAGTATTTCACTAACTCTATAAAGTATGTTGCCATTTGATTACACTAAGTACAACATCTCTTCCTCTTTCCAACTGACAAAAATACACCTTTTTTAAAAAATAAAAGTTGCTCCTTCTAAAGAATGTCTCTGTTGAAAACAATGTAATAACCTTGCCCTTCTTGTGAAACAAAAAGTGAAAAATGAAAATGAAAAGTGTTTCTTTACTAGGATGTAGCTTGAAGACACAAGATGTTGGATCTATGCAAGCTTCCATGCAACACTGAAACATGCTGTATCAATTCACTTCAGCCTAGGCTTGGGCAGAAACACTGGGCAGTGGCCAGCTTTCCTCTAGTGCTTTAGGTTGTAGGTTCCAATCTAAGAGGAATAAATCAATTCCTATAAAAACATCCTAACTGCTTTTGGCTCATACTGACCCCACCTATTTGAGATTCCCATTCTTGCTTCCCAAATCAGCAGAGATCAAATAATTCCTATATTCAGCAAAAAGACTAAATGTATTTACTAAGGAAGTCAGTCAGTCAGTCATTCAATCAGTTTTTCACTGAAGTGAATGAGAAAGCAAAATAGAACAGTATCAGGATTCTAAAGGACTGAACAACCACCTTTGGTAAAGTCTGAATTTCTGATCATATGTACTCGCCTTTCTATGTCTTATCCAGCTGGATACTGTTTGACAATCTTCTCTCTGAGGAAAAAAGTGTACACAATGTACTTTTAGGTTGAATCTGAATTCTTCATATTTTCTCTATCCCTTTCTTAAGATAATCAACAAAACAATAAATCAAGCCCTGATTTTGTAGTATTTGCCAGTTTTTGAGGTATAAAGGCTCACCCAGTTGGAGATGGCTCTAAGCATAGCCCTGGTGCTACCCTTTTGCAGCAGGAACAGATTTACCCAGAGTCCATTTTGGGAGAGCAATGACAAGTATTCTTGATCTCAAATGTTAAAGATAGGATTGACACTTCAGTTCAACATCATAGCCTTATTCCATCTTGTTTTTCATGTAGAGAAGAGTTTAACAGTTCTTTTAGTGTTATGGATTCCCTTTGGCAGTTGTGGGAAGCCTAGAGACACCTTTTCAAAATAATGTTATCAAATACATAAAACAAGTTAAATAAGAAAACAAAGGAAATCAATTGTACTGAAATACAGTCAATAATTTCTCAGTTAAGCTTCAGACTCTAAGGCCTTTGCCACTGTGATTCAGGTATCCTCTTACACTAAAACTTCCATTGGCTGCTAGAGTCTTCTCATCTTCCAGTGTCTTTCCACTAGGCAATCTCCCCATTCTGCCCCTGGTGGTTTGTTTTGGGTCCTGCGTTTCTAGAGATGTTCCCAGACAAGCCATGTTTTATTTCCCTCCTGGCTGTGCTTCTGACTCTCCAGCCTTCACTACTATGACACAGTTGCCCTCTCACCATTGAAATTCCCTCATTTTCTGAGACTTACTCATCCTGCAATATACTTCCACTATCCTGGCCCCATTCTCTAATAAGTAAGGTTCTTTTGAAGTCTCCATTTTGGAGGTAGGCTCAGAATGGTCATCCTTTATTCCTTTCCTGACTGTGCTCCTGACTCTAAGAACTTTACCACCAGGCTTTCACCTAGGTTTTCCCCAGTTAGAGTATAAGTTCCTTGAGAGCAGGGGCCATCTTTCTTTTCCCTTCTATTTGCATCTGAACATAGTGGCTGGCATATAATAAGCACTTAGGAAATGTTAGTTTTCTACCTACCTGCCTATCTACTTACCTACCAAGGGTGCTATAGTACTCTAACCTCACTGAGGATTTGAACTTGTTCTATCAGGAAATCATATGAATTATTGAAGACTGACGATTTAAAAGAAGGAATAATTCATTGTAATGATCAAGTTTTTAGAACTGTTGCCAAGGGGTTGAATAGAAGGTGGAGGGACGCTAGGTCTTGAACTTGGAGGGATTTTGTGATGGTAAACAAAGTAGGATCTTTTTCTGTTTTTGTTTTAGTATAATCAAGTGAATCTGATTGAATAATGTAATTAAAGAAGATCTTCCCCACCCATTAATGGGCCTGGGAAGATTTGTAGGAAGGTCTATACCTTTTGTTAATGAGGCACTGTTTCTCAATGGATGTGATGCCCTCTGGCTCTAAAAAGTGTACAAAGACTCCGAGGTGTGGTTTTACTTTGGGTCTTAGTTTTTGGAAGAAAGTTCGTGGGCCAGATGAGACTCTGGGTCTTATTAAGGAGCCCCCTGGCTTTGAAAATCCAGATGTTGGTGCTTCTCTTTCTGGTAACTATGTACCCAGAGAACTGGATCTGTCTGTTGATCTATGATGTATGTATTGCTTATGTCTAGACAGTTGGAAGCATGTCTGTTGATTTTGATTTCTCTGTATTTTCTCTGAAGTTCAAGGTGCTGACTTTTTTCCTTGAATTAAGGGAATGATATATGTGCTTGATTAAAGTGATTGTTGACCCCTCAAAAATTGCCTTTCCTTCTAGAAAAGCAGATCTAAGAATCTGTGATAACAGGCCCTCTTGTGTTTATGGGGGTGCTTGCTTTTACAGACCTGAATTCTAGTTGTGCCTTAGCTACTAACTGTATGACCCTGGGTAAGTCATTTACCTCTATTTGAGTCAATTTCCTTATGTGTAAAATGGAGGTAATAACATTTACCTTCTAGATTTGTCCTGAGGGTCAAATGGGCTCAGGAGAAGAAAATGAGTTTGGTGACCTTGCACAGCCCTCCCACATTCAAATCAAAGTCAACTGCCAAGTGATGCTATCTTCTTGATGTCAAGGTCCTCATCAAGAATGAAGAACAAACAGCCTGTGAGTCAGTAGAAGCTCCTCTTCTCCTCCTCCTCCTTCTCCTCTCCTGTCAGTTATACAGCACTTTACAAACCTTTAAGTGCTTTAAAAATGTGTTATTATTGCTGCTACTACTAATATCATAATATGAGGGAAGGATGAAAGGAACTTCTATTTTGTCCTAATTATTGGAACAAAGAGGAAATGACTGGTGAAGTGGAAGAAGGAGGACTCTTTGGATAAAGTGATTATGACATTCTAGAATTCATAATTGCTGTAAAGGGAAAAAACTGGACATAGTCAAATATGAGCTCTACACCTTAGGAAACAAAAATAGTATTGTTGTGCAGTTATGCCCAACTTTTCATGACCCTATTTGGGGTTTTCTTGGGAAAGATACTGGAGTGGCTTGCCATTTCCTTCTTCAGGTCATTTCACAGATGAGAAACTGAGGCAGACAGTAAGTGACTTGCCCACATAACTAGTATTTGAACTCATGAAGATGAGTCTTCTTGATTTCAGGCCTGGCATTCTATCCACTGTGCCACCTAGCTCTCCCAAAATGGTATGTGAGCAGGAGTATGCTGGAGCCAACTTTCTCAGAACTGATTGTAAAAAATTCAGTGTGAGTAGTTCTATCTGAGAAATCAGCAATTACTACCAAAAAGATCTTGATTTATTGTTTTTTTTAATTGTCCAGTCTTAAGAAAGTGTTGATAATGCATACTAAAGTTAAAAGTTCATGTGAATATATGTACGTTTTTTTCCTGGAGAGTCTGGTTGTTAAACCTTTACTAGCACACCTCTGTACCACTTTATAAACATTGCTTAAGCTTAGCAGGAATGCTTTAAGAGGATCAGGGAATGAAATCATCACCCAGCTGGTGGCCTGGTGACCATAGGCTAACAATAATAATTAATAATAGTAGTAACTGGCAATTATGCAGCACTTTAAGATCTGCAAAGTGCTTTATGTTCATTATCTCATTTGAGCCTCACAACACACCATCCTAAATAAAACATTCAGAGCTTTAAAAGCTGTATTTGGGTCAAGACAAGGAAAGAGGAAGGGATAGACAGATTAATTGCTTGTAGCAGGTGATATATCAGTTGACCACAGAGAAGAAGTGAAACTAATCAAATGCTATTTTGCTTTACTAGTCTCTGCTAAGAAGAGTGATCTTCAGATTTACCAGGATAGAACAAAAATGGCTAAGAGCAAATTGGCACCAAAGATAAATGAGGAGAGATCTAGCAGGACAAAATTAAAGACTGCTTGAAAACTACAATAAGGCTAATATCTTGGTTTTTAAAAGGGGAAGAATGGGAATTTCACAAATAGTAGACAGTCTAGTATTAATCCTACATAAAATGAACTGATAGAAATGCATAAGGACATTACCAAACAACTTATTCTTAAAAAATTTAGACTCCCAAATGACATGAACAGAAGATTGAAGAAGGGACAAGTAATGGAGGATGAATAAAATGGTTGTGTAAGAATGGTTGTGTAGAATGGTTGTGTAAGAATAGTTTTAGGAGGGCTAAAGTCCGGAATAAGGTGAGGATTATAAAAATCTCTAAGAATAACAAGATGTCATTCTTTTTAAAGTTTATGCTGGAAGGAAAAATAGGATGAAAGAAAGGACAGCACCATTTCTTGGGGGTGTATAGGATGTTCTGACTGATGACTGGATGAAGGTAGAGATTATCAAGTCTTCGTGCTTCCTTTTTTTTCTACCATGCAGAATATTTTTTAGATTGAAAAAGAACAAAGAAGGATAATAGAAATCAGATACACGAGAAAGATAAACAACAGAACACTGTAAAGAGTTCAAGTCATGTTGCCAGATGAACTACAGCCTTGAATATTCCAAGAACTAATGGATACAGATGTCGAACCACAGTCAATGATCTTTAAAAGATAGTACAAAATGAGTAAAGGAAGTTAGCACTGAAGAAGGGCAAATTTTCTGGTTTTCAGAAAAGTAAAGTCAACTTGACTTTTTGATTTCTGGTAGAATTCTAATACATACTGTACTCTGTCCTAGTCAGAGGAAATACAGTACAGTGTTCAGTTCAGGACACCACATTTTAGGAAGAATATTGATAAACTGGAATGTATTTATAGAAGGGCAACCAGGATCGTGAAAGGTCTTATGTTCAAACCAAAGGAGAATCAGTTGAAGGACTGAGGTATGTTTAAACTGGAGATAAGAAGATTTGGGGGGAATATGATTGCTCTCTTTAGGTATTTGGAGGGCTGTGGCCTCAAAGAGGGATTAGTCAGATTACTTGATCTTTAAGGGATGAACCAAGATTAGTGGGTAGAAGTTGCGAGATGGAAAACTAAGGTTTGATGTAAGGAAAAATTTCCTAACAATTACAGCTATTCAAATGGAATTTCAGTATCGTGTCCCCTCTACTACTCGTTTATCCTGGAATTTCTCACAGTGCTTTGAAGCCTCTTCACCCTGGAAGACCCTATCGCTGCTATATCCCAATTCACTGTGGAAATCTCTCTGCAAGGTCTGCTTCCCTTCTACCGTTAGTGAGCTCCTTCTGGAGCCTCCATTTTATGGAGGGCACCAGACTGGCCTACCTTCATTCTCCTGTTCCTGACTCCCTTTGAAATCATATTCTTATGCTGGAGCCTTTTATATTGCTCCTCGTTTTCTCTCCTTTTTGTTTGTTTTCCTCCATTAGAATGTAAACTCTTTACTATGCTCAAAGGGCAATCAAACTGTGCATAGTCTTTGATCCAGCAATACCACTACGGGGTCTGTATCCCAAAGAGATCATAAAAAGGGAAAAGGACCCATATGTACAAAAATATTTATAGCAGCCCTTTTTGTGGTGGCCAAGAATTGGAAATTGAGGGGATGCCCATCAACTGGGGGATGGCTGAGCAAGTTATGGTGTATGAATGCAATGAAGTACCATTGTGCTATAAGAAATGATGAGCACAAAGATTTCAGAAAAATCTGAAAGGACTTACATGAACTGATGTTGGATAAAATGAGCAGAACTAGGAGAACACTGTACACAGTAACAACAAAACTCTATGGAATGATCCAAGACAGTTCAAAGTCTCATGGTTGAAAATGCTTTCTACATCCAGAGAAAGAACTATAGAGTGTGAATGCAGATTGAAGCATACTCGTTTCACTCTGTGGCTTTTCTCTTTTGTTCTATTTTTTCTTTTATAACATCACTAATGTAGAAATGTGTTTACATGATGGCACATGTACCACCTGTATCAGATTGCTTGCCATCTTGGGGAGGAGGGATGGAGGGAGGGAGGAAGAAAAAATGTGAAACCCCAAATCTTATAAAAAATGAATGTTGAAAATTATCTTTATGCATAATTGGGAGAAATAAAAAGAATGGAAACTCCTTGACAGTAGGGACAGTCTTTCCTTTTGCTTGTAGTTCTATGCCCAGGATTTAGCATGGTGCCTAGCTTTTCTTCCTTCCTTCCTTCCTTCCTTCCTTCCTTCCTTCCTTCCTTCCTTCCTTCCTTCCTTCCTTCCTTCCTTCCTTCCTTCCTTCCTTCCTTCCAAAGGTATTATGACAATTTATTCAGTTTGATAGAAAAGAGTTTCTTTTTAAAATATGGAATGTACTAGATAGCTCTTTACTTTTGAGGTCTCTTTCACCTCTGACATTCTGTAAACATTCTGAAATAAATTATTAAATGTATATTTAGGAGAAATTAGGAAGAAAAATGGTGGTTATTTGGAGTCAATAGGGGTTCACAAAAAAACCCAAAAGTTTGTTAATGATATCTTTGCAACACAATGGTAGTATATTTCAGGAGATTCAAGATATGTTGCATTCTTGGATCAGGCAATGTTGATCAATAGAAATCTAGAAAGGGGATTGTTGTGGTATGTCCAACATGGAGAAAAATTCATGTCAGCTGAAAGACTTGGAGATATTTAGCTTACAAAAGAGAACTTTAGGTGATATATGACATAGTTGAAATTATGTGGATGTAATGAGGATAATTAGGGAAATCTTTTTCCATCTTCCATTGAACTGGGACTTTTTCTTGAAGATCAGCAAGTACCCTAACACCTTCCTGTTGGAGAGGACTTTTGCTACAGAATGTGTACAATCAGAGGCTTCCCCTTCCCTTCATTCACATAGCTACCAGCTAAATTCAGACCCTCATCCACTTTCACTTGGACTATTACAAAGGCTGTCTAATTGATCTCCCTCTCTCAAGTTTCTCCTCACTTCAAGCCATTATTTTCCTAAAGTGAAGGTCTGACTACATTACCCTATTCAATAAACTCCTTTGTCTTCCTATTACTTCCAGGATCAAGTATAATATCTTCTGTTTAGCATTTGTGGTGCAGTGGATAGAGCTCCAAGCCTGAAGTTGTCAGGGAGGTTTATCTTCCTGAGTTCAATCTGACCTTAGACATTTACTAGCTGCGTAACTTTGGACAAGTCACTTAACCCTGTATGTCTTAGTTCCTCTTCTATAAAATGAGTTGGAGAAGACAATGGCGAACCACTCCTGTATCTTTGCTAAGAAAACCTCAAATAGGGTCAGGAAGAGTAAGATATGACTGAAATGACTGAACACAAAACAATCTATTCCCTTCCTAACTTCCTTATCTTCTTCGGTTATACTCCTGTTTTTATACTCTCTGATCCAGCAACATAGACCATCTTGCTATTTCTTGAACATCATGCTCTATCTCCTGACTCCATATCTTTTGACTAGCTGATCCCCATACTTATGTTGCAATAAAAATCCATGATAAAGACAAACAAAGGCACAGAGCATGATCAATTTATTAGTATAGCTAGCAAATTCTATAAATTGGATCCAAGACTCCTCAGTAGTCAGAGGTTAATGACAGAGCACCTCCTTTATAATATTTATAACCTCCATTTATAATCTTCTTTCTAACAATGACTACACTTTTTATTTATAGCATTTATACAGTGACTATTCCTGATTGGTTGGTGCTTATATCAATTCTTTATCACATTGACCAACATCCTATGACTAACATCCTCTGGAAAATTTTGTGATGGACAAACATTCTATGGTCAGACTGGCTCATCTACACACATCATCACCCAGAGCTCACAGATTAGAATTTGTGGTCTGACTTTAGCCCATAGGAATAGGGAAATTAAATTCTAACAGATTTTACTAAGGGGGCATTTACAATTAGGTCTGACCTTGACTCACACATATTGATTCTGATTAGATACAATTCTCACTCAGTAATTAATCATGAAATATCAATTATGTAATGTTACAATCATCAACTGAAATTACAGGCTTCAGGGAACTGAAACTTACGTAATGAGGAGGTCAACCAATACATAGTGGATTGATCATTAATTCATAATAAATTGACTAAACATTATTAAAATAATAAAAAAGTAGGATATCAGTTTTCAGCTTAACACTTGGAAGCCTCTGTCTCCTACCTTTTTCTCTTAGGAAACACTTCCCAGTTATCCTCTCCCAATTTCTACCTTTGCTAGTGTCTTTCCTTGGATATTGCCATCTTTTTCTACCATATGTATCTTTGTGTAGGGTGTGTTGCTCATGTAAAATCTGTCTAATTTCATGGAATGTCTAAATGTTTAGATATCTCAAAGGGAGATGCTGAGCTTGATTTATCAGTTTATCTATTTATCTACATTTGGAAACTTGCCCATTCCTCTCCAAGGGAAACTGATCATAGTCTTTTTTTTTTTTAAGTTTCAAAAAGCTTTTATTTGTGGCTCCCCTAAAGGCAAACTATCAGAAAGCAATCCACTGCAGAGACAATGTTTTATAGTAAAGAAATAGTATCTTTATCCCTTCCTTTCCCTTAAGCATACAAGCTTTCATCTTATTATGAACATTTAAGAGCAGTTTTCCATGTCTAGATACGTGACTTGTTTAAAAAGGCACCCATAATTATAGCCCTCCACCATTCTCCACATCTCTACCAGGCATTGTGCAGCTTCTCTGTAGTCTTAACCATATACTTGTAACAAAATTAGAAAGCCCTTCTGCCCAATTTAACAAAATATTTTAAGGTTGTCTTCTGTTTCTCTTTATCTGCTGGAAAGAGAAGAGTCTCCAAATCTTTTGTAACTGTGGTTAGAACACTCAAGATTTGAGGAAAAAAAACCCAACACTATCTGAAACACCCAAACTATTACAAATTGTTGGTCATAAACTTAGGGAGGTGAAGCTCAAAACTAGACATGTTATATTGTCTCCTCCCTCAAATGGATAATTAGAAAAAGAGATGATTTGTCTATTAGGTCAGTTAGAGGAGTCCTATTCCTGCAATGCTCCCTTTCCTACTAGCTGGCTGATGATGGAGATTGCAACAGATCTCACAAGGATTTAAAGTCCCAAACAGTGCCATCCCAAAGACAGCCAGCAGAGCAACAAGGGAGTTCAATGACCCAAGTGAAATGCTAGTAAAGGCACAAGGAGAGGAATCATGGGTGACTTTTAGTGCCATTTTCATTTAACAAGCCATTAGTAGAGTAGCCCAAAGACCCCTGACTTTCATTACCCCAAGATGGTTAAATCTGTAGGAAGACATGATTGGCAGGCTGGTAAGTATCCTTTCTGGTAGAGAGCTTCAAGGGAGACCTAGCCAGATCCCAGCATGGTCTTGCTGGAGTAACCTGTGGCTGAGGGGTGTACTGTAGGTATTCTTGCCTGAAGGGAGCTCTTTGGTGAAGACACCTTTAGGAAACAGTTTTTTAGCCTCCTCTTCAGGGATAGTTGGAACAACCATGACACTATCCCCACATTTTCAGTCAACAGGAGTAACAGCCTTCTTGTATGCTGTCAATTGAAGGCAATCAACCACTCTGAGGTTCTCATCAAAGTTCCTGACAGCAGTTGCTGGGTAGAGGCTAAACAGCTTCAACTTCTTATCGGGGCCAAAGATAAATACCACACGAGTTGTCAGAGGCATACCCTGCCCATCCCGTTCATCTGGGTCTAACATGCGCAACTTGATGGCAAGGTCGCGTTTGTGATCATCAATGATGAGGAAAGGCAGCTCCTCTGTGGGCTTGTCTCCATTGTGTACATTGATATCCTTACTCCAGGAAAGATGGTCTTGGACAGAGTCAATAGAAAGGGCAATCATCTTAACATTTCGCTTCGCAAATTCTCGGGCCAGCTTTGCAGCACGGCTCAGCTCTGTTGTGCATACTGGAGTAAAATCCTGAGGATGGGAGAAGAGAATGCCCTATGGATCTCCGAGTAAGTCCTGGAAACAGATGCGGCGGATCGTGGAGTCCGCCTCGAAGTTGGGGGCCTTGCCTCCGAGCAGCCGACCTCCGGGCATGGCTGCGGCGGCGGTGGTGAGGGGGCAACTCTCGAGGGAGAAGGAGCCGCAACCAACGTGGGCGCTCGTTCGTGCCGGCAACTGATTATTGTCTTAAAGGGGGCAGAAGCAAAGATCCGAGGCTGGCAGCTTTGTTCTCTGAAAGAAAGAGGATACCGGACCAGAATTAAATAGATCTCTCCTTAAATATTATTGGTATAAGGGAAGGATTTTTAGGTTCAAGCCATTACTCTGGCTACTAGCTCTTAAGGGAAGGAAAGATAACCCAATCTTCCACCCAAAAGATTGAGTCCTTTTTACCTGCTAGTGATACAAAAGACTATTCACAAATAGTGAATACCAAATACACCCTCTTTTCCAAGCATAAAATAAACAGTAATCAGATTTCTATAGATTAGATTATGCCAGAAAATACAGTAGAATGAATGAGCGATTTAGATTGGAGCAAGATGAGATTTTGGTCTGAGGTCCTGACCTCATCCAAGGGGGAATTACCTGAAGTGTCTAGGGAGGCAAGCTAAACATGATTGAGGAGCTGACTTGTTATTATACATCTGCAGGACAGTCTTTTGCTTTCTCCTTCCTAGAGAAATTCTGCAAGAGATTCTGGAACCACAAGGGTCTTCTCTTGAGGCAGACAACAATCAGTCAGTAAACATTCACTATGTATCAGACACTTGAAGAATGTCTCTCTTCTACAGTGGTCTCACTCCAGCTCTTCCATTCATTCAGGCAACTTTCTTCCCACTAATTTGAAGAATCTCAAGAAAAATACTTCAGGATTGGGTGGAAACCTGAATTGTACTTGTAGATACAGTTGATTGCATGCTAACTCCACCATTAGAATGTGAATTCCATGAAGGAAGGGACCATGTTTTTGTGTTTTTTTTTTTTTTTTGAATCTCCATTTCTTAGGAAAGTGCCTGGCATATAGAAAGAGCTTAATTAATGCTTGTTAACTGATTGGTTGATTCTTGGAGGGAGGGTAAGGGGATAAGGGGAAAGTATCAGGTCAATTGGGGTAGAGTTACTGGACGTACATCAAAGAACAAAAGCCAGTGATCCAGTAGACTTTAGAAGTAGTGACTCTGCCCTCTTTTGATTTCTCTTCTGGCGTGCCATCTTTAAGCCTCATCATATGCTTCTGTGAAAGTGGGAAGGGTACCCTTCCATTCTCTCTCCTCCTTCCAACTATGATGACAGGGAATTTGTTGAGATGGCTAAGCTAGACCAGTGGAAGTTATAGGCAAAGGTATTAGCTCAATATGAGGAAATACATTTTAGGAATCATATCTGTTTTAAAATGGAATGATAGACATCAGAGTCTATTAGACAGCTAGATTCAGAGTCAGGAGTTGTAAAGGTAGCATGGCACAGAGGATAGACACCTGGCCTCAAAGCTAGAAATACCTGAGTTTGAGTCCTCTCTCTGAAACATATTTACTGTGTCCCTGTGGACAAGTCACTTTAAACTCTCTCACTGTTACGGGCAACCTTTCTAAAACTGTAAGTTCCAGAGTAGATGCTAATGAGTTTTGGTAGAGGAAATTCCTTACTGGGGGCTCCCTATATGGATGAAATTGTAAGTCTAGTTTAAAAATACAAATAAAGAAAGAACCTTAGGAGATAGTGAGTTTCCCATTCTGTTCAAGTCTTCAAGGAGAGGCTAGATAGTCAGTTATAAGGGATGTAGTAGGAATTCATGCTTTAGATGAGACAAAACTTGGAAGTACTTTTTATCTCTATTATTGTAAGATTTAATGATTTCTGAAGGATTCTAGAAATTTAGAAATGTGGGAGGATTGAAGTTGAAGATCTGATGATTTCAAACTACTCAGCAACCTAGGAGATGAGGTCATCTATTGAGAGTAAAAGGTATGGGCACTGACTAAGGATTTCTTTAGGTGGTTATTGACATTTAAAAAAATAATTTAGATATAAAAATTTTATCTTTTACATTTATCTTACATATTTTCCCAATCTGTGGTTTTTCTTTTAATTATATTGATTTTAGCATATGTTTTTAATTTTATCTGGCATATCTTTCTTGGTCCAAATAAAACCACCCATTTGGTAATAAAAAAGCCATTCCCCCTCCTGTATACAATGAGAGAAACATTTCATTCCACTTTTTCCATGTTTCCTATAGTTTTTTTTTCTTGTTTAAGTTTCTCATTCAGCTGAAATTCACTGAAACTTATAGTATACGATAAGGGTCCAAATTCCTTTCCAGCCAAATTGCCAACCAATTTTCCTAAGTGCATTTCTTAATAATAGATACTTTTTTATTTCTTAAATTTTTATTTCTTAAAGCTATGTCCAACACTAATCATTTGGTGCTATGTTTGGTGTATCTATTAGACTTCATTGATTTCTTTATTATTATTTGTCTAGTACCAGACATTTTCATCATACCATTTTTAAACACAGATAAATTATTTTAACTCTTCTAATTTTCTACATGGTATCTGTTTTACATTTCTATTTACCTAAAAATTTAGAACTTTGATTATGATAGTTTGATTTATTTTCCTACAATTTTGTTTATACATTTTTATTAGACAAGTTCAGCTTTTCCTTTAGTGCTTGAGATAGTCCACAGGAAATGAATTCCATCCCCTTTTTCTGTGAGGTTTAGTTTGTATTCTCCTGCTTTCTTTGCAGTTTATAAATTTACCTTTGCTTCTGGAGCATAGAAATCTTTGTTTAAGAGGTACATTTAACGAATGTTCAAAAGATATTTTATTAGCTTGACTATTTCCTCACTTTCATATACATTCCTCTTCATTGTGGTTATATATGGAGCATGATCTATACATACATACATACATACACACATATATATAACATACTACATGTATGGTGTTTTTTCTTTTATAGTATGTAAGAACTTTTTACTGGTCAGTGAATATCCATTTATTGATATTTAACATTTCTGTTAGGGGCAGCTGGGTGGTGCAGTGAATAGAGTACCAGTGTAGGAGTCAGGAGGACCTGAGTTCAAATCTCACCTCAGACACCTGACACTCACTAGCTGCGTGACCTTGGGCAGGTCACTTAACCCCAAGTGCTTCATCCTGAGTCATCTCCAGTCATCCTGATGAATATCTGGTCACTGGATCCAGATGGCTCTGGAGGAGAAGTGAGGCTGGTGACCTGCACAGCCCTCCCTCACTCAAAACAAAGTCAAGTACAAGTGATATCATTATTTCTCTGATGGCATGGTCTTCTTTGGCAATGAAGGATGAACACACATACAACATTTCTGTTAAAAAAAAGTTTGTCCTTTATTTAAATTTTCAAAAACTAAACCCATATCTCTGAATCTTGTGGATATTATTTTCATCACTAAGACCCGATTTACATATTTCCTCTCATACTTATTTAATTTCTTTATCAGATGAAATAATATCTGTAAAATGCTTAGTCTACTGTCTGGCATATAATAAGTGCTTAATAAATGCCTATTTCCCCTTCCTTCCCACCCCCTATTTAATACTAATCCTTGCTATCTGTTCTATATGATGGGCCATATCATAATCATAGCATCTAATTCACTTCAATGAAATTAGTGTTCCCAGTTATGCAGTGATAAGAGATTATCTTACCAGAAACTGAGAAATATTTTCTACCAGGTAGTTCTTGTTATTACAAGATGGCTCCTATAAAAAATTGAGTTTGTAACAAGGCGGCTGCTAGGTGAGACAGTGGTTGGAGTTCTAGGCCTGGAACTGGGAAGACTGGAGTACAAATGTGACCCCCAACACTTACTAGCTATTTGTCCTTGGGCAAGTCATTTACCTCTGTTTGCCTCAGTTTGGGCAACTGTAAAATGAGAATAATAGTAGCACCTAATCTGCAGGGTTGTTATGAGGATCAAATGGGAAAATATTTGTAAAGTTCTTGGCACACAGCACATACACACACACATACACATATATATGATATATGTGTATATGCTTACACACATAAATATGTATACGTATATAGTATATTAATATGTATATATGCACACATGTGTGTATGTTTAGATATATATATCTATATTTTATATATACGTGCAAATACACATACACACACATATACACTCCACTCGTACCATCAATCATTTGAACATAATTAGTCATTACCTATTTCAGTGTAGACCACAGAAGACTGCAAAGATGTTAATTATGCTACTGTTTATTGTTATTTTATTATATTTTTAAAGCCAAACTAAAATGGGGCAAGTGGAAGTTTTGTCCAGGGTAGAAATTTTTAAGTTCTCTAACACACTTGTATTTCTCTAAGAGGAAACACAGGGGGTAGCAACTTATGGTAGGATTATAAGACAAAGGTTTGAGTAGAGAGTGGGTCAAAGCATGATCTCATTGGGGGACAGGAGAATGGTTCATCTGGTCCAATTCCCAAGATTTTCTAGGTAAAGGGAAAAGGGGCTTGAGCTGTGGTCCAGCCTTGAAAAGTGAGGTGGGGCATACTACTTCACACAGGTGAGCTGGTCCCTTCAGTGTTGACAGTGACATGATCTGAGGTGATTGTCCTCAATTTTTTCCTTGCCACAAAATTATCTAGTTATGGTTCTTCTATAGCTGTTTCTGCATTATGAACCTTTCCTCCACTGGTAGCATAATGTATGTGTTACAAAATATGCATGATTCAACTCTAGTATCATTGGTTGATAAATAATCTCACATAATTCTGAACAGATCACTCAACCTCTTATGTGTTTTAGTTTCCTCAACTGGAAAATGAGACCTTGATTGCCTCTATGATTTCTTCCATTTCCAAGTCTATGATCTCCAAGTCCAATTTTTCTGTCCTATACTCCATTATCTTTTCAAACATTACTATTTATTAGTCCTTGAACTCATTTTGTACTTTTTGCCAATCTGCTTTTGAACGTGCCTTTTTCCTATTTCTGGAGTGCCCTTGTACTTTCCAGTTTTTAGCTTTTGACAACTCATTCATCCCCCAGTGCTCAATTACATTGTCATCTTCATGACATCTTCTCTGACACCTTTGCCTGACTTAAGCTGGATAACCTGCCCTTCCTTAGATAATGCCTAAACTCTGGACTAAGCATTTTTATCTGCTAAGCATTTTGGCTTCTTGTTGCAGTATAGTTATTTATTTACATGACTTTGGTCTCCCAGTAGGTTGTAATCTCTTTGAGAACAGGTATCGTGTCTAATTCATCTTTGTATTCCCAAAATACTGAATATAGTAAGCACCTAATGCTTTTTGAGTAGAATTTAATTAAGTGGCAGTGCCACTCATTCAATGTCGTTTGTCATTTCATTTGGTCAGTACTATTTTAGAAATTCTGGAAGGATCATCTGCCTCATTCAGTCATTTTGATAGGGTATAGTGGAAAAAATGTTGTGCTTGCAACAGTTTTCATTGATGTGAATTCAAATGCTACTTCAGACACTTATGAGTTGTTGTACCATGCAGGAAACACTCAACCTCATCATATTTGTTTAGTTCCCTATAGAGTGGGAAATAATAATATTTGTACCTCTTTCTTCACAGTGTGTGTATAAAGAAAGTACTTTGCAGACCTTAAAGTGTTATAGAAAGGTGAATTATAATTAATATATTAAATGTCATAATATATAATTAATGTCAATAATATATTGTTACTTTTGCCCAATTCATATCGTATGAAGACCCATCACAAGTAGCAGGAAACACAAAGATATTATGACATGTTTCAGTCACCTTTTATAGGATGCATTTTCCTAGCCTTTCCCCCACAAACTGTTCTTTCCATTTCAGATTCTTTTACACCGACTCTCTCTCTGTCTCTCCATCTGTCTCTCTCTCATCTAACTAAATATACATGGTCTACCTCCATTTGAATGTATGCTACTTGAGGGCAGAAAATGTCTTTGTGTCTCCAGGACTTATCCAATGAATGGCATATAGTAATGAATCCTTCTTGACTGACTGATTTACTGCACATCTTAGGCAAAATGTTAGAAATGGTGAAGCATCTCTTGCCATTTGGGGAAGAAAAAAAAGAAGCAAGAGTCTTAATTTAAATAACAATAATAGATAATCAGTCTGAATATTTAAGGCCTCACTGTGCCTCCAACAGGACTGCTAGCTAGCACAGCAGATAGGGTGCCATGTCTGAAGTCAGGAAGACTCATCTTCCTGAGTTCTAATCTGGCCTCAGATACTTACTAGCTGTGTGACCCTGAGCAAGTCACTTAACCCTGTTTGCCTCAGCTCCCCAACTGTAAAATGAGCTGGAGAAGGAAATGGCAGACCATAGAGAGTTGGACACAACTGAGCAATGACTGAACGACGATAACGGTAACAACGGTATCTCCAACAGCAAATAAAGCACATTTTGACATTTACTTTAAGGATATAACTGAGTTCAGAACAATATATAAATGAAAATTGAGTTACTGGCAAATATGTTTTGAATGTCTTTTTAAAAGCCTAGAAACCCCATAAGTACTACCAAAATTCTATTTAAGATTTTATTAGCTAGAGCAATATTTGGAGTAATTCATAAGGAAATTGTGTTCATTTAACTAAATATTTTCTTCTGGGCTGCTTAAGCAATGATTGACCTAATCTGTTATGGAATAGAATTGTTCTTGGAAAATGAAATTTCCACAGCCAAATATAAGAGAAAAATGATGTAGTTGCTTTGAAAATTGTATATATTAGGGGCAGTGTAATGGGACATCTTCCCTGCCCATTAATAGGCCTCGGGTGGGACTATTGAGGGGAATTTGATTAGGGGAGGCTTGTTTTGTATGAAGGCAGACACTGGGTCACAAGGGGTCATGCCCTCTGGCTCTGAGAGATGTATATATATATATATATATATATATATATATATACTCTGAGGTGAGGTTTTGCTTTAGGGCTTAGTTTTTGGAAGAAGGTTCGTGTGCCAGATGAGACTCTGGGTAGCTCTTAAGAAGCCCCCTGGCTTTGAAAACCCAGATGCTGTTGCTTCTCTCTCTGGTAATGACACATGTATTGCCTATGGTTACACAGTTGGAAGCCCTGCCTTTGGTCTCCCTGTTTATAATTTCTGCTTTTAATTTGTATTTTGTCTGAAGTTCAGGGTGCTGACTTTTCTCCCTGAATCAAGTGAATGATATATATGTTTTATTAAAGTGATTGTTAACCCCTTAAAAAGTTGCTTTCCTTTTAGAAAAGTAGATCTAAGAACCTGTACCAGCAGGGCATCCTGGGTGCCAGGATACTTGCTGTTACAGGCAGCTAGATAGTACAGTGGATAGAGCACAGGCCCTGGAGTCAGGAGGACATAAATTCAAATCCAGCCTTAGATCATTAATGTTTACTAGCTGTGTGACCCTGGGCAAGTAATTTAATCCTGATTGCCTTGCAAAAAGAAATAAAATTCCATATATTTCTGCTCAGTTGGGAAAGGGATTGGAACAGATCTTGCTGCAAGAACTTAGAAATTATGGGGGGAAAAGACATTTAATAGAAGAAATACCTGTTGATTAACTGCTACAATTTATTTAAGTTTCTTAAAAAGGGTACCAATATTTGTTAGCAGGTAGTTTTATGCTAGTATTTGAATGCTTGGTTGTTGTTTTTATTTCATCTGAGGTAATCAGGTACTTAATAAGCATTTGTTTAGTATCTGTCTTCCAGGTAGTGTCCAATGTGCTGAAGATGTAAAAATAAAAGTCAAACAGTCTCAATTCTTACATTCTAGGGGAGACAATATGCACATATTTAGATATATACAAAATAAATGTCAAAAAAGGTAGAAGGCAATTTTGAGGAAAGGGCACTAGTATCTATAGACATCAAGAAATGCTCCATGTAGAAGGTGACATTTGAGCTGGGTCTTGAAGGAAACTGTGGTATCTAAAAAGTGGAGGTGAGGCAGGAGTGAATTCTAGGGATGAGTGAATGAATGGCAATGCAAAGGCACAGAGATGGCCAATGGAGTCTTATATGTGACAGAGAGAATGAAAGCCATTTGGTTGAACCACAATGTATGTGAAGGGGAAATGATTCAACAGGTAGATTGGGACAAGAGTTAAATACCAAACAGAAGAATTTTCACTTGCTCTTACATGTTAAAATGAACTATAAGGGTTTATTGAATGGGGAATTTGCATAATTAGAGCTATCCTTTAGGAAAATTACTTTGGCAGTTGTATGGAAGATGGATCAGAGCAGAGATGAATCTTGAGTCAGAGATAGCAAATAGGTTATTTCAGTAGTCAAGATGAAAGGTGATAAAGGTTTGAATTAGAATAATGGCTTTGTAAGTGAAGAAATGGGGACAAAATTGAGAGACGTAGAGGAAGAAATGGCAAAATCTGCCAATTTTTGGATTGGGGTAAGGGAGAGTAAGGATTGAAGGATGACTCTGAGATTGTGTTCCTAGATGACTGGAAGAATGGTGGTGCTCTTAAGTAGAATTTGAAAAGTTTAGAAGATTAGATTTGGGGGAAGGGAAAGATAATAAATTTTTTTTGGACATCTAAATTTGACATCTACAGGACAGATATTTTGAAATTTCCCATAGACCATTGCTGATCTTAAGTTGGGAGAGTAGGCCTGGAATTATATATCTGGGAATCATCAGAATAAAGATGATAATTAAACTCATGTAAGCCAGTGACATAATCAAAAGAGAATGCAAGAAAGAAGAGCAAGGACAGAATGCTGTGTATGTTCACATTTAGGAGGTCTGATATAGATGATGACTTAGCAGACATCTGAGAAAGAGAAGTTGAACACATTGGAAGACAAATAAGAAAGAGCATTGTGAAGGAAACCAAACGAGGAGAGTATTCATGAAGAGAGAACGTGTACCAGTGTTCTGCCTTCAGTTTAAATCAATTGACATTTTTACTATTATTCTGTTAAATTAAAATTTTAGTGTTTGCCATTACAGGAAGGAAAGTTCAAAAGCAGCTTTTCTGTGCAAAGACTAATTGAAAATGTGTAAAAATTAAAGAAATAACCAATTATGTTATGACCATGTAATAAAATTGTTTGAAGTTTAAAAAATGCATTGGATGTTTTAAAGACATCAAGAAGGATGAAAAGTGAGGCAAGCTCACATATGGTAATTGAGAAATTATTGGTAACTTTGGAGAGAACAGTTGCAGTTGAGTAAGGTTTTCATTGAGATTAAAAATGATTGAGAAGTAGATGAGAGGAGACAAAGTAGAGGCAACAGTTATGGACTGGATTTCCTATGAATTTGCTTGAGAAAGGGGTCAATGATATAGGATGCTGCCTTAAGAAGATTATAGGGACCAATGCTGAAGGGGACTTGAGGGTATTTTGTGTAACAGAAGTGAAAGTAGAATACAAAAAAAGTTGAAGACCAGAGGGAAGGGTGCAGAGATGATAGTAGAACTCTAGTGACTTGTCCTATAATTTAGATATTTTTTCTTCAGACTAGGCTTTCATCCAGTTCTTGTACTGGACACATTAGGGATATCCAAAGTAAAATGTCAAATTAGTCTTTTTTCTTCCTTCCTGGGGATTCTATGGAGCCAAATACTTTCATTCTACAGAGATATTCTTTCATACTCAATCCCAATGTGTAAAAAGCCCTAGTATAATTTGTTAGAAGTATGCCCTGTTAAAAAAAAAGTAAAAAGTGCCTAGCAGAGAACAAAATACAGCCTATGGACAACCATGAACACAGTGTGTAGTAGTTATTATATAGGCTTTCTTGAAATGGAAATTTATTGCTTTATATTTCGAATCCTCTCATATGTTCTGTTGTGCACATGGCAATGTTTTTTTTTCCTTGTTTTGCATTTAAGTTTTAGTATTTAAGTTTATTTCTTTTTTCTTTTCTTATTTTGTGTTTAAGTTTAAAATTTAAAAAATCGCAAAAAAATGGGCCCTGTCTAATAAAACCTCACAAATTCTTATCCTGACCTTAAACAAGTCACTTGATCTCTGTGAACCTCAGTTTACTCATTTCTAAAATGACAATTGGATTGTATGACCTCTGAGATTCCTTCTAGCTCTAACATTTTATGCTGATGATTTTTTTTTTTTGAACAAAGGGATGCATAGTGCCAGAAATCAAATCATACAGTGCCTTTCCAAATGTTTTTTATTGAGTTGAATGTTGGACTGCTTGGTAGTAGTTTAGTTGTGTGTTTTGGACAGTTTCCCGTGTGTTACCAAGTTTTCAAATGGGGTGATATAGCTTATTTAATATGTTTCTTATTCCAATTAAAAATCCAAACAAATGCTTATATGCCTTTACCTAAGCTTAACTTTCCATTTGCTTAAGCTCAAACATATTTTTCTGGTTATAAAATATTCAGTGCTGCTCACCTCGATTTGGCAAGGGGTGACATTTTTCGTTCTGTTAGAATTACTGTTTCTTATAGAAATTTGTTGGTTTAATCTTCCGTGTTTTAAACAAAAAAAACCTAAGTGTCTTAAGCATCTTTCACCTTTTAACTGTTCTTCAATATCATGCCTTACTTACAGGCCCAAATTGCTTTCCTGGAATTCCTGCTACTGACACCCTCACCTTGACAGAAATCCTCCATGGTGGGAAAAGTTGGAGAAACAGTGTTTCTTCACTTTATGGCATTAAACTCTCTGCTTATTAATATCAAATTCTATGAGAAAAGTGAATTAAAGGGATGTGAAATTACCCTATGAACTGAGGAAAAGTTGTTCAGACCCTCCCTAAATCTATTTTTTTCCCCTCAACAACAGGGATTTAGTAACATTGTGTGTTTTGTTTTGTTTTTTTACCTGAAGTACTCAGGTAGTAGACAATTCTCTGATCAAATTGCCATCTGCCTTGTCAAAGTCAACATTACTTACTTCTGGAAAGGACTTGCCAATTGAGCCATTTGGCTTATTGTGGTGCCTGTGCTCCCTTTTTAGACCAAAGCATCTTTCTCTTATCTCCTCCTATTAGACTACAACAACAACCTGGACAGTATACCAGTGCCATGCCAGGAAACTGAATTACTTCCATTTGAATTGCCTTAGGAAGATTCTGAAGATCACCTGGCAGGGTGAGACACTGAGATCTTTTTTTAAATTAAATTGCCAAGCATTTGAACTTTGCTGCAGAGAGTACAACTCCATTGGGCTATCATTTAAATGCCAGGTGTACACTTGCCTAAAAGACTATTTTATGGAGAATTCACAGAAGCCAAGTGCTCATATGGTGGTCAGAAGATGTGATAGATGGACACTTTCAAGGTCTCTCTGAAAAACTTTGGAATTGATTGCATGAGATGCTGGCAAATGACCTCCAAGCATGGCATACCCTCATCAAAGAAAGCACTGTGCTTTATGAGCAAGTGAGAATTAAAGCAGCTCAAAGGAAATGTGAGATGGGCAAATTTAGATGTTCACATGGACTATTGCGGCCAAACTGTGGTAGAGCATTCTAATTCATATTGGTCTGATTAGCAACAGTCAGACATACTCATTTTGGTGCTCTTTAAGAATGAAGAACAACAACCAACCAACTGTATTAGAATGTAAGCTTCTTAAGATAAGGTCTGTCTTTTCATTGCCTTTGAGTTTCCAGCACTTAGTACTTTGAAGAAAGTACTTACAAGTGATCTGTACTAAATAAATGGCTTTTCATTCATTTACTTTGATCGCTTGTATTCTTTGGCACAACAATAACAAGGGGCAAATAGCATGAGAGAAACCCTCTAATTAATTTTGTGAGATAAATTCAGTGGAAGCATTGCTGTGGTTGCTTCTGATAAGTTAGTGGGTTATTCAGAGAGGACTTACTTGCTGAGCCTTTAACAGAGCGGCTCATATACTTCTGATGTCCTCCACCTTTCACCCAACTCTCACCTGAGGCTCCAAAAGCTATAGCATGTTCATTTGCCACACCCCAGTAAAACTGTCTTGGTAGGTGGGCTAAACCAGATCGAGGGTAATATTAGGCTTTAAACCTGTTTGTGAGTTAGGGAGAAGTCCACTTTAGCATTTCCCTGGCAGAATGAGTAGATGAGAACAATTTGTTCCAAGGGCAAAGAAAGTGAATGTGGAATGCTTAGGGCTTGGTCATACATCAAAGATGTCACTGCATCTCAGGACATTGCCAGTTATCCTGATTTTTGTATTGCCACTGGACTTCATTAGCCCTAGAAGAGAGAGTGAGGCTGATGACTTTCTGTAGTGAACAAGATCTAGGAAAAGGAACAAGGTGAGGAACACAATGAGAATATAAAGAAGGATTATTTTAGCAGCTTCTGAATTTAATTTATTCTTCTTAAACTCAGTTTTTAAGACCAAAGGAATATATGCAGTTTAAACATTATCTGAATTTCAATTCCCTACCACATCCTAGCTCTCCATCCTAGTTAAGGCTCTACCTTTATAGGGTTCCAATATCTGCTTACTGAAGAACTGTGACCATTCCTTTTTAGTCTACTCAGTCAAAGCGATTGCTTTGCTATAGCAGCTATCCACAATTTTTGTGTCTTTCTGGGATTGAAAAAGATATCTTGTGAAGTATTTCCTATCTAACTGATGGGAAATAATAGGAAAGTTGTGACTGAGAATTTCAAGTTCATAATAATCTTTTGACATTCCCTAAAACCTTCTGATTATTCACAGTCTTTTTTCCATGTTTTCTAGGAGGGATTATAATATTACAGGTTTTCTCTAATCTATCTCTGATAGATGTTGGGACACATGTAGTTTTCACTAAGTAAGGACATATAAACTCAATTATCTTGAGCCTTGTTGTGTGTTCCTTGGCAAAAAATGCTACTTCCTTGCTAAAAGGGAAAAAAATAAAGATTTGAACAGTGAATTTCAAGGACTGTAAGGCTTCTTGGCTATCAAATGGCTCCTTGAGAGAAGCTTTTTTATTATGATAAAAATACTATAATCAGAAACACAAGGATTAAAATTTCATGTGAATGGGTATAAAAATGAAGGGCAAAATGCAAGATATATGATTTTTTTTAGGTCAAACTCAAACCATTTGAAAATACGTAATTGGAAACTTTTTACTAAACTTCAAATGCCTTTGGGATAACCCATTCATACTGTTTTTATAATGTGGGTTTTAAGGATTGAACAATAGGCCATGTTTAGCACACACGAAGGACAATAATGAATACATTAGTAGAACTTCATAGAGGTTATTTTAGTCCAAAGTCTTCTAAGTACTGAACAATCAAATGAAGGTGCCCTTAAACAAGGGTTAGTAGTAAAGCCTTTCTTAATGGAAATAAGATTCAGAATTCATTGCAGTTTCTTTAACAACCAAAGAGAATAAGTGAAGAGGTGACCTCAGTCCTTGGAGCAGAATGGAAATCTTTCCTAATTCGCTAAGGAGCCTTAGCTCAGTAAGGAACTAAATCAAAAGGAGTTTTGTCTGCTCCACATAGCTTAAAGTTTTAGTAGTTGGGATATGGAATAGACAAGGGGAGAGCTGAGCATCCAAAGGCGTTCCTATGGGTGGAGGCTATTGCATTCCAAATGATTCCCATGATATTGATGCCTACTGCCAAGGGTAACTTCTTTTCCCCTCCCCCAACTCTGAAGCACACAGTGTTTAGACCTTCTGCTTCCAGAATATTTCAAGCTTTCTTATGTTTCCCAAGGAGACATTTCCTACCACTAAACAAGAAGTGGGCATGCCTCAATTCACTTAGGTCACTGTTTATTTTCCAGCTCATTTTAAAACTTAATTCTGACAAACATGACCATAAATGAACAGTTTGGTCACATATGACTTGGAGCTTGACATGAAATAATTTTTTTTTAATGAAGGAAAAAAAAAGCATATTCTTAGACAACAGTACCCTAGAAGGGGGAAGGTTTGATTTATGGTTGCCTCTAGTAATATGACAACGTTATCTCCTTGGCAGGTGGTTTTCAGACATTATTTGAAATATATGGGTTTTTCATAAATTTTTTCCATGTGTTATTTAAGTTGTCCATATTCAATTATATCAGTTCAGCAGAGTACCTGGTTTCCAAAAGAGCACTTCATAATTGTGAGACAAAGGAAGGGAACTGATTTCTATAAGCTGACTTCACTCCTTACACTGTTGATTTAGTTGTGTTGGAAGTGTCCTCTCTTTTATCTGCTGAACATATTGAAGGGACTTTGGTGATTTAATTACATGACACTTCAGTCAATAAGGTCACTTTTTGTCTTTACTTAAATATCAAGAGAAAGACCCTTATACTATTTTAAACTTCTCGACTTAGTACCCTATCCATGCATAAACACACACACATACATGCATACATTATATACGTATATGTGTGTGATTGTAATTTTACCTTACAACAAACACTTTGGCCTTTTCAAATTGCTGTTACATGTACTTAACGTGGAAAATGAGGAGACTGATGTACAAAAAGGTCAAACAAATCACCTCAAATTGTATATAACATCAACGTTAAAGGTGATAGAGCAACCAAAAACTATTGATAAAGTGTTCATTATGTGCCAGGTAACTTGCTAGACAAAGAAATAAAAAGACGAAAGGCAAAGACAAAGACTTTTGGAAGTAAAAGACAAAAATGGACCTCCTTCCTCCTTAAAGGTTTGCATTATATCAGAAGTCCACATGCATGTAAATAAGCACATACATTTACATAAGCTACAAACAGAAGAAAAACAAGACAAATTTTAGGGGAACAGAACTTCATGTAGAAGGAATCTGAAGAGTTTTAATAGAGTTTCTTCCTCTTAGATGTTTGAGTAATAAGTTTCTATCTATAGCAATTATGTGCATACATATACATAATATCTGATAGTCCATAGTCTCATGTGTTTCTAATATTATGTCATAGAATTGAATGCAATGAGGCATTTGTGGTATATTGTAGCTAGTTGCCCTCAGAATCAGGAAGACTTGGGTCCAAGTACTTCCTCTGAAAATATTTCCTGTGTGATCTTGGGTTGTTACTTAACGTTTCACTGCCTCAAACATCTCTAAGAATATACATTTCAGAGCAGATGCCAGTCTGCATTGGCAGAGACTTTATTCGGTAAGAGTTTTCTCTATCAGTGAAGATATAGATCAGAGGAAATAATGGTACACTAAATCCATTGTGTACTTATGATTTGGAAACATATAGGTCTACATTCCCTTCTTTCTTCTCACTTTTTTTTAAGAGAAGAGAAGGAAAGAGCATAGTTACACTTACATGAAATACACAAATCAAGGGGTACATGTTATAGAAGAAAGGGTATTGGATTTGCAACATGGAGATCTGGGTTCAAATCCCAGATTCAATACTGACTACTAATTATGTGGCTCCAAAAAAAGCTGACTTGACTCTCTATTTACAATCTCTTTATCTTGGATAATTCTCTTAACCTCACTAGTCTTCAGATTCCCCTTTTCAAATAACTCTACTTGCAGTATCTTCCTCACAGAGATATTGTAAAAAAAAAAAAGTCTATAAAAAAGTACACTATCATCATCATCATCCATATTACAAGAAGGCTGTATCTGTTCTTTGTCTTAAGACTCTTCATAGTTTATGATAAAAGCAAAAAAGAATGAGAAGAGATGCCCTTACCATTAACTCTGTGTCTGTTCATAATAATTTTTGGGCCTACAATAATAGTAGCTAACATTTATTTAGCACTTCCTTTGTGTCAGACACTGTACTAAGTGCCTTATAATTGTAACCTCACGTGATCCTTGCAACACCCTGCAAGAAAAGTGCTATTATTATCCCCATTTTATAAATGAGGAAACTGAGGTAAACAGAGTTGAAGTATTTTGTTCAAGGTCACAGAGATAGTGAATGTCTGAGGTCAGAGTTAAACTCAGTTCTTCCTTATTTCAGGCCTGGCATGCTATCCGCTGTACCACTTAGTTGCCTAGTATGTCTCCCTGATTCAAATTGGCATGATGATAGTCCTTACCTACTTGTCTATTCATTTCCCAGATTTAAGAGCCCTACCTAGAAGCAATTTCATGATTATGCAAGCAATAATTCATTAACTGTTGTTAAATTTGCCTTAGTTTTAATGAATGCAGGTACAAGTGCAACTCTTTCCCTTGAAACATAACCATTAATACCTAATAGCAGCAGAGGAAAAGAGAGCCCTTCTTACTCTTTCATACCTAAGTTTTGCTCTTTCTCTGGAGAGATTAAGGCTTATAAACCAAGCCTCTTTTCCCATACACAGCGTTCTTCTTCTCCCAGTAGAAAGGAAAAAGTGAAATATAAGGGCAACTGTTTCCTCTGAGTCATGCAGGAATGAGAGCAGGAGGGCAGAGGTCTTAGATCTAGACCCCAGAGTCATGGGAATCTTATTTTAGCACAGTGGTCTGGCTCTGTTTTGAAACAGGAAAGATCTTTATCTCTTGATTGGAAATTGTACTGTGTGGAGAGGGAAAATTGGATAATCATAAAAGAAGCAGAATATACTATAAACTCCCTCCTTTGACCTATGAGAAATAGGGAAACATTCTATGAGGTGAAATATAGTGGAAAATATTTCTTTTTCTCTCTTCTGTCAGTCTTGGGAGAATGGAATGGTTAGTCACTTGGTGCTATATCATCAATTCTAATGAGGGAGATACTATGTATGTATATGTGTATGAAGTTATATGCATATGCATGTATATGTATGTTTATGATATATACTTAGTGCATATATATAGTGTGTGTGTGTATGTGAGAGCATGTATGTGGATCTGCCTATCTATCCATTGTTCTATCTAGTGATTATGGGTGAGAGGCTCTTAGTTTTTGGGGGTATAGGAAAGTTTATGAAGAAGACGGCATTTGGGCTTAATCTGGAAGTGATGCTTGGATTCAAGGAGGCAGACGTAAGGAGGAACTGCCTTTCAAGCATGGGGGACAGCCCAGACAAAGGCATGGACACAGGTAATGGACTTATGTGTGGAACAGTGAGTAAACCAGTCTGACTGGATCACAGGAGTAAAATATAAGAAGACTGAAAAGAGAGGAAGAGGCTGGGCACTGTAAAGTGGTATAAATAGAATATATATAATAAAATTTAATAGTAAATTAGTATAGAAATACTAGAGCAGTATAGTTACTCCTCTAGGCAATAGGGAACCACTTGAGTGTATTTAGGATAGGAGTGACATTATCAAATTTATTTTATTTTTGCAACCATATGAATGATGATGAATGGCAGTTGGGGAGTGACTGGAACCAATCACAATACGCCATGAATAAAGAGATGAGGGTCTGAACTAGGGTGGTAGCTATGTGAATGAAAAAGAGGGAACATAGCAGAGATATTGTGAAGACTGCAGAGACAAAATTTGGCAAGTGATTAGATATGTGTGTGTGTGTGTGTGTGTGTGTGTGTGTGTGTGTGTGTGTGTGTGTGGTGTGGGTGGGTGTGGGTGTGGGTGTGGGTGTGGGTGTGGGTGTGGGTGGGTGTGGGTGTGGGTGAGTGAGGAGAAATCCACGATAGCACAAATTTAAAAAACTAGGTGACTAGCACGATGGTGGTCCTTGTCAATGATAGGGAAGTTTGAAAGAGGGGTAAATGTGAATGAAAAGGTAATGACTTCTGTTTTCGACAAGTTTTAGATACCTCTGGGATATCCAGGATGAAACATCTGAAAGTCAGGTGGTGGTTTAGGACTTCAGCTCAGGAGAGGCTAGGGTTAGACATAAAGATGTGGGACTCACGTAAAAATGTCCACGATCACATAGGGACTGAACGCCAGACAGTGATTTCAACTTCTAAAACTTTTTTTTCATTACTTCTAACTACTTCACAGGGTTGCTGTGAGGAGGGCTCTTTGGAAACCTTAAAGTGCTAGATAAACATTATTAGCATGTTGTTATCATTATTGCTTCTATTACTTGTTCCCTACAATAGCTCAAGACAGGATCTTCTTTTGGAATATAATACTGATGTCCGGAGTGACCAGATAGTTGGATATCAGAGCATCTGAGAAAACAGTGGGAAAAATGCCAGTCCCAAGTGGCAGTCCTTTTCTGAAGACCACTCTGCTTACCGTTGCCTTTTAGAATCCTTGGTTCCTTTCAAAGGCTAACTTCTGCCTAGGTTTTTCTTAATCTCACTGGCTTCTTTCTTCCTACTCTCAGCATTCATCATCAATTCCAGGAATTACCTTGTATTTATTCTGTATGTATTCTGAATTTGTTTATAGGCAGAGGTATGCTGTGAAATTTTTAACAATTTTAGCAGATTTTAAACAAACAAAACAACAATTTTAAACCAATTTTAATTTTACTCTCCCTTGTCCTTTCCAAAAAGCCTTATACTTTTAAGTATAATTTACATAAAGAACTTTTTCTATCAATTTCTTAAGTATAGACAGTTAACAAAACAATAAATCAAGCCTTGCTCCAAAGTGTAAACCCTCACATTGAAAATTTAATAATCAGTTCTGCTGGTCCAGCAGGCTCCAGCACACCCACACTTACAGTTTGTGCATGTTGTTTCTCTCAGTAGATTGTAAATTTCTTTATGCAGGGACTGTTTTGTTTTTGTCAAGTCAACAAGTAAAAAAAAATGTTTATTAAGGTTTGCCATTTGCCAGGTTCTGTGCTAAGTGCTAGGAAATACAAGAAGAAATAAAGACAGTCTCTGCCCTTCTTCAAGGAACGCCTAAAAAGAAACTAAAAAGTGGTGCATGTGTGGGGAGGAAAAGATATTCTCTGAGACAAATTGGAGAGTCAAAGGGATGCCTATAGAGGAATGAAGATACGATTGGACACTTTCCTTAAAATAGAAGTGGTCAGAGGAAGGAGCCAGCAATGGGCCATGGGCTTGAATTATGCTTTCAACATGAGAAAGCCAGAGTTGGAATGAATTTGCAGGGTGAGAAGGCTTCTGCTGCACTCTTTTCTCTGTATCTTCAGTGTCCAGCACAATGGATGTCCCTTTATACATAGGTGTTGATTGATTAGGACACAGAGGAAGGTTAAATAGCATTGGAATTGGAAAATCAGACCTGGAAAAGAACTAGATCTAAGTCACAAGATAATATGAATTTGAATCCTGGCTTTTCCATTTAGTATGGTAATATTATTTTTCTTTTCCTGGGTACCCTTGAGTAAGACAATTAATCTCTGTGAGCTTTTGTTTTCCTTCTAGTAAATTGGAGATAATCCTACGTGTATTCTCTTTCTGATAGGGTTTATGTGTGAAAGGTGCTTTGTCAATTTAAGAAGATGTAAAAACTGCCTATTGCTATTAGAATTTTCATTAGACATTGGGGCATGTTACCTCCACTGATACAGTTCATTTCCATTCAGTTCTAGAAACGTAAAGAAAATAACTTGAAAATGAGCCCAAATCTCTTTAAAGTTATTTCATAACACTATTAGACACAAAGAGGCTTTGGAGTTTTTCAGGCTAAGTGTATAGCACTTTAGTGCCCTCAAAAATTAATGTGCTTTTATCTTTCAGTACCTTGTAAATGTTCCTGTGCCTCCCAAAGTGCCCACTTCTAAAGAAACATCAAAACAGACGATACTGCTGCCAGAAAGCCCATGTTCTTTACTCCATAGGAATAATTTTGGCACTTAGAGACTTGAATTTACATTTCTTCTTATGTTTATTAGTGGTTGCTCCTATTTCAACAATTTATTCTTTTATAAATTACAAAAGTATGTGTATTAAAATTCCTTCGGTGTATATGAGTTCCATAGATATAAGGGAAAAATCTAATTGGTGTGTATTTGGAGTCTTTGCATAATATGTCAACACCGTAAGGCAAGGGCTGTTTTACTGATGGACTAGACACCACCTAGCTCTCAGGGGAAGCTTAATAAATGTTTAATGATAATAGTAGATGGGTGAAGTGCCAGTGAATAACTGTTGATTCTGCCTAAAAAAATATTGCCAGACTGGCTTCCAAGTATAAAAAAGTCTTTGTTTGTTAGATTTAGGAAAATGTAGAGTTGGAAAATTCAACTGTTGTCACCATGGGAAATCAGTGCTGTATGTTCTCTGTTAAAAGTGCTCCACAAGTTTGCATATTTGAGTACCAGGAAGATCAGGCTTGGCACGTGCAGCAGCTGATTTAGCATGGAAGGATTTTCCATAGTCTGGCATCACTTGCTTTCATTAACCATCTGTATTTCTTCTTAGAAGAACATTGAACACAATTAAAAAAAAGACAATTGAAATAATCATAGCAAACAAGCTCATTTTCTAATGTATTAAGTTTGTTGTTTTTCAATCAGAGGTTTCAGGTCAACTTTTAAATAGTAGTATCTCATTATAAAAACCTGACCAATTAAAAATATCACACTTTACCACTAAAAATATCCAACATCTCTTGAAGTCAGGAAGACCTGAGTTCTAATACAACCCCTGTTACTAGCTGTGTGACCCTGGGCAAGCGATTTGCTCTGTCTGTCTCAGTTCCCTCACTTGTAAAACGGGAATATGAATAGCATTTACCTTTGCTATAAGGATGAAAATAAGATAATATTTGTAAAGTTCTTTGCAAACCTTAGAGTTCTATGTAAATATGAGCTGTTATAATTATTATTGTTAAGAAACATATTGGTAAAGAACATGATGTTCAGCCAAGTATAGTTTACTTAGGGAACTCAAAGTGTATAGTATAAAGGAAGGGTATGAGAAATAAGAAAATTTGTTTTCTGATTACTTCAGAATCCATGTGGCAATCATCCAGCAGCTCTTTAGTTCCGTGTGGTTCCTCCCTGGAAAAACACATTCTTCCATTTTCATCATGTTTAGGCCATTGTGCTAAGTTACTCTTTTCAAAGTTGCTCCAATGTCCTAAACTTGACTACAGTGATGTGAAAATTGGAGACCTTACTGGAGGTCTTTAGTAAGAGGCTTTTGGGACACTATAGAATAGATTCTTTGTCAGCTCCATGTTGGACTAGGTGGCCTCGGTAGTTCCAATTTATTAGATTATTCTATATTACACTGTCATATAATTGTAAGCTACAGTGTGATATAATGGATAGGGAGCTACCCTTGGAGTCAGAAAGACTGGGGCTCAAATCCTCCCTCTAAGGCATACTGTTTGTGTGATGTGGGGTATCATTTAATCTCTCGAGACCCCCAGATAACTCTCTAAAACTTGAAGTTACAGCACAGCAGAAACCAATGGGCACTGATGTGACTAGTTCCTTGAAAATAATTCCCTATACTGACAAAATCACAGTTCTGGTGAAAAGAAAAAAAAATATTGTTGATACTTTTCTTACTTATTGGCTAAGTCAGATAAATGAGTTGAATGCTACATTGGTGGAGATATTTCTCATGCCAGCAATTCCCTACATGATAAAGTTACAGATCCTCCAAATACTCACATGTGATTATTGATGTACTGATGTACTGATGTATTGATGTGATTATGGCCTCAGTGTATCCAAGAAAGTATCAGATTGTGTCTACTTAATGCTTTAAATTGAGAAGATTGTAGTTGTATTTGTGTAGATCACAGAGTTAAGAAAGAGGCATTGCCAAATATTTGAAAGTGAGCTAAATTCAATATAGTCAATAAGGCAGAAAAACTTGAACAAGACTAATAACCAAGAGGTAAGACTAGCTGAGGTCAAAACCAGGACCCTGGAGAGCACAGGGGGAGTAATTGCCTTACTCCACCAGTTTTTCATTTTTTGTTTGGTTGACTTTGCTGTCATTATAATCACATCCACGTTCTTTGCCCCATTCTCACACGGAAATCTCTAGTGTTTAAATACTTTCCTTACTCTTTGGGTAGAAAGATTATCCTTATCTCTAGGTCTTTTCAATGTCAACCTTGTGTGGTGGGGTCATATTATCTGTTCTGACTTAGAAGTTGTCCAGATAGAGGTTAAATTTTATTTAGTGCTTATCTTAAAATTCTCTATAAATTTAAACCATATAGTACTATAAAATATTACCTAGCATAAAAAAATATTTTACAATCCTGGTAACATGGTATTGTACCACATGCTTTTATAAAACAAATCTTATTTATGTAACTCTAAGCAGCAAGTAGTACACAGTTAAGTAATTCTATTTTACTGATAGAAACATGACCTGTGATTTCATTGGTATGGGGAACACCTGAATGAGGAAATTATCAATATAGATTGGCACCTTTCTTGCAATTTAAAATTTTAAAGAGTATTTTCTTGAGGACAGAGAAGTTAGATGATTTGTCCAAAAGAAAGAAAAAATAGAAACAAAATAAACTGAGAGTAATTTCAAGAATGGAGGATTAGGAAAGACCTCTTGTAGGAGGGGCCTCAGGGAAGAAAGATAAGGATTTTAGGAGACAGAAGTCAGGGAGGAGTCCATCCCAGGCATGGTAGACAGTCTGTGCAAAGGTACAGAGATGGGATATAGAATGTCATGTATGTAGAACATCAAATAAATCACTTTGGAAGGATGGTCATATAGTCTGTGTCAGAAGTGGGACTTGAACCCGATTATTGTGGTTTTGAGGCCAACTCTTTATCCATTATGTCATGGTGCCTTTCACTCCTATTTTACAGATGAAAAATTGAGACTCAGAAGTTAACTGGCTCAAGGTCAGAGTAGTAAATGGCAGAGCTGGAACTGGAATCCAGATCTTTAGACTTCATATCCAGTGCCTTTTATACTACATCAGACATCCTGTGACTCCTAGGAATTATGTAGTGTTGAATTGTCTGATAATACTATGGTTTACTTTCTTCTGTCTGAGTTCTTATTCCTTTGGCCCCCTATCTTTTTCACTTTAAAATCTAGATCTTTAATAGAATCTAGTGCCCTGAACAATAGTTGTACTCTTTTTACTTTCTATATCCAGTTCTTTAAAAAGTCTTCTTGATTTCACATTCATAACATTTTTCACATATGGCTCCTTTTATTGATTCCCATGGCCATCAGCCTTGTTTATGCTCTCATAGTGTCTTTTCTGGAGTTTTTCAATAGCCTCCCAATTAGTTTCCCTGTCTCCACTTTCTTACCATTTCATTCTATTTTCCACCCACTTGCCAAAGTGATCTTCCTAAAGCACAGAATTGTCTATATCATTTCCCTGTTCCAAGCTACTCGCTATTGCCTCTAGGATTGAGAATAAACTTTTAGGTTTTCACACTTTTTACATGATTATTTGCTTTTGTATATGCTAATGTATAGTCAAAAAGACTCAATTGCTTTTCCTCAATCTTCTGTCTTTCATCTCTGTACTTTTGTGTAGTCTACCATATCTAGAAAGCACTCCTTCCTGACTTCTGCCTCAAAGAATCCCTAGCTTCCTTCAAAGGTCAGCTAAAGTGTCTCCTTCTAGCCTCCCTGAATTAAAGGCCCAAAGTAAATAGAAAATAATTATTAAAATTATTCTCCTTTTACATTTATCTATTTTTATTATCGTAATGTAGATATGTAATGTCCTATAATAGATCATTAGCTCACTGAGTGCAAAAAAGTCTCATTTTTGTCCTTGTATTATCAGTGCCTAGCAAGGTGCCCATTACATAGTAGATTCTTAATTAATTTTTTTCCCTTTGCAAACTTTATTCTTTAAAATACAATGTTGATACCTTTTGTTTATATATCACCTAATTTCTCAAGATATTCTTTTAAATGCTATTTTTTAATTTTCAGTTTTGAATATTCTTCTTCCTTCTCACCCTTCTCCCAACCATTGGAAAGGCAAGAAATTACCTATTATAATTTAAAGCAGTTAATCAATGTAATTTAAAGTAATTTAATTGCTAATTACTAAAGTAATTTAAAGCAGTTAATCAATGTTTGTTGATTGATCAGTTTAAATCTAAGGTGGTGGAAAATATTTTCATTAAAGTGGTTTAAATAGAAAAGTTCTGTCACTAAAAGAAGTAAGTTTTAATTTTGTTCATTTCAGTGGGATATTCATTTCTATGGAATAATTTATTCCCAATGATGCTGCATCATGCTCGTGATCATGATCATTGTCATCTGGAAACTATGGTTAATACAGGCTTTAAAGTTTGCAAAGTGCTTTATATGCATTGTAATAAGTGAAGGATGATTGTATTTCTCAATAAGTTTAAAAACAGAAGAAAAGACAAATTATTTGTTTGGTTTCTACTGCTTTTGTTAGGTATTCTAAGGGTGTTAATAGGGGCAGCTAGGTGGTGCAGTGGATAGAGCACCAGTGTAGGAATCAGGAGGACCTGAGCTCAAATCTCACCTCAGATACTTGACATTCACTAGCTGTGTGACCTTGGGCAAGTCACTTAACCCCAATTGCCTCATCCTGGGTCATCTCCAGTCATCCTGAGGAATATCTGGTCACTGGATTCAGATGGCTCTGGAGGAGAAGTGAGGCTGGTGACCTGCACAGCCCTCCCACACTCAAAACAAAGTCAAGTACAAGTCATGTTTTTATTTCTCTGGTGACATGGTTTTCTTTGGTAATGAAGGAAGAACACACACACATGCACACACACACACACCTAAGAGTATTAAGAACTATATATTTTGGCTAATTCTGATCACACACACATGGATATATATACATATACACATACACATATATTCACACACATATAATACATATATACATGCAGATATATACACATATAATATATAAATACACATATATACATATATGTGATATATATGCACATATATACCCATAAATATATATGAAAAACTTAGGAGTTATTATCCAGCTCAGTGAATTTATACAAGTTTCAAAAATTAAATTCCTAATTGATTATTTTTTCATTTTTTTCTATTTTTTAACTTCCACTTATGTCGTTTAGGTAACCATAGCAATAGGAAGTTATGATGAGGTCAGGGAGGCCTTGTTAATTTCACTGTAGATGTGCATTCTTTCCTATGTTCCATCTTTGTGTTATTTGGCATATAAATATGAGTTTCAGTCTTGTTTCTAGTACTCATGGTCCCAAAGTTTTTATATCTATGTCTGCTCATAAATCAGTCTTTTAATCTTTAATCTTCAACACAGACCTTTTCTGGTGCTCATTTCCTAAATGTATCATGGCTGTACTAATATCACTATTACTGTAATCCCTGAAGACACAGGGCCAAGCTGGTTTTATAGCATTATAAAGAGTATTTCTTCAGTGAAATACGGTAAACCATGTAATCAGTTTCATAATTTCTGACAAAATTTGTCACAAATTTCTGAAGATGTTGTAGAAAGAGTTCCAAAATAAAAGTTAAAACATTAAGGCTGCAGATTCAGCTTTTCTACATACTATCAGTATGTCCTTAGAGAAGTAATCTCTCTCATTCTTTTCATCTGAAAATGGAAATTATAATGCCTACCTTGTTTGCCTTGCAGGGTTTTTGTGAGGATTAAATCACATGATGTATATAAAAGCACTTTCAAGACTAGTAGACTACACAAATATAAGACATTCCAACTTTTTTAATGTATTAAAAATGCCATTCAGTGGAAATTTTCCTATAAGCCTGTAAAAACTGAGTAGCTCTTTATAGAGCAAAGGGTGGCCTGGCTGCAAATGAAATGGCCTTGATAATATGTTCTGCCAGATTTCCACAGCTTGAAGTTAACGAAGGTGCAGAGTACAGACTGATTCATGTATATCCTTGCTTCCTGCATAGCACATATTTTCCTAGGTAACACATAAAGATGATTCATAATTCCTACAGGTATTCAGTGGAAAACTTCTGTTAAGTAGAATATGGTATTTAGACAGGAGAAGCCATTTAAAAAATCATTTAGAATGGGTTATTTGAAGTATCCTTCTTAAAAATAGAATAAATCAATAAAAGTTGAAATCATTCAGCAGTCTATCACAAGTCATTTATTAAGTGCCTACTGAGTTTCAGGCACTGTGCTAGCTTTGAGAATGCAGACAAACATGAAAGAGTTGACCCTGAGGAGCATATATTCTACTGGGGGAGAATATAAGAATCTATAAAACACACTAAAGCAGAGTGTACCTAATATACCAAGGGTGATAGAATACATTTCTCTGCTGCTTTTTGGCTTTCCAAGTACTTTCCTCATAATAGCCTTGTTAGGTACTGTCAGGATTATCACCTCCATTTTATGGAGAGTAAAACTGTCTAAGAGACAGACTAAGAGATTTTAAAGGACTTGTCCACACCTAACTTTTGAACTAATTAATGTTGCCACTGTGATTTAAACCTGAGTCTCTTGAATCTTAAGTTGAATGCTCTTTTTATTGTATTCCACTAGATCTAAAAGAACTATTATAAGAACAGATGTAACTTCATTATTCTAACTGAAGATCTAATGATTGGTACACTTTTGTATAAGGGAATTGTTTTCAAAATGAATCTGGGAAACTGTGAAGAGTACCTGATTTATATCTTGGATTATGCCTGAATCACCGAGAAAACCATTAAGATTATGAGACTTGGTATGACCTATGAGAAAATTGCAACTGGAGTTCCTTAACATGAACAAGAAAAGTCTGAAGGAAGATTTATTAGCCATATTTAAATTTTTGACGTTATTATGGGCATGGCTTGTTCTCAGAATTTAAAAGTATATGAAGTTTGTCAATATCTTTCAATCTCCCAACTCCTAGTCTTTTCCCCCTTCTGTGGATCCTTCCCTTCTCATCTCATTTCAAGGATTCAATATCTTTCATTGTCTTTTTTCTTCCTAATTATGAAATTAAGACTCACCTACATCTCACTGACTTTCATTCCGAGATGAACCATTGATGACATTGCGAAATCCTGTCTTTCCTAGGAGAGTTTCCACTTTCATGAATATCAGAGCCTATCTTCATTCTCAAACAGATTAACTTTTGTCTATGGAGATTTATTTAATCTTTTTCCAGAGGATGAGGGATGGTCTAATAGGGAGGATGAATTGAGGACCTGCTCAGCACTTTGATGTCACACCACACATGCTACTATATTCTATCATTAAAGCCAACACTAGTGAAGGAAATTGTTGATATTATTGGGCAAGTCACTTAATCCTGTTGGCCTCACTTCTTTATATGTAAAATGAGCTGGAGAATGAAATGGCAAACCTAGCATCTAGTATCTTTGCCAAAATATCCTAAGTGGGGTTACAAAGAGTCAGATATTACTGAAAATGACTAAACAGCAACAAGAGGGTGGGGAGCAGTGAGAATTAAAATTGATGGAATTGAGTAATTTAAGGGTATTTTTATTGCGGACTGACACTTACAGAACAAGGTAAAGTGTGCTATAGTAAAAAAAGAGTTTAAGATAAATAATTTATGAAAATCAGAGAGTTTGATTTGTACAGGAATAATGGAAATTTTCATGGAGAACATGAATCCTGAACTCATTCATGAGGGAAAAAAGAGATTTATAAGAGAGATGTGAAAAAGATCTGGAGATGTGCTTCAAGCATGTGACATGCATTTATGAAAGCCCAGAAGTAGAAGAAAATTAAGGTAATTTTTAAGAGATTTCCACAATAGTTAGATTTTGGTAGCACTCTAGAGCTATATAGGTAAGACCTTACAATCAAATTGGTCTTATCCTTAGGGTGGTCTTATTACCAGTTGCCAAAATGATGCAAGTAAAGAATGTAAATCCCATGTCATACTTTATAGTCACCTATACCACTTATAGTTTCTTAGATTCGTATAAAGAACCTGTTCCCATTCAGAAAAGATCTTGTTATTAATGATGCACTGGCTTATGTGGAACTCTAAATGACTGGCAAGGAAAACCTGGATGGGAATCAGAAGATCTAGTTTTGGTTCCAATTCTACTCCTTCCTGTTGCTTGGCAAGTTGCTTAACCTCCTTGTCCTCAATTTCTCCATCTGTAGAGTAAGGGACATGAATTAGATTAGACATATATGTGGCATAGGGGATAGAGTGCTTTTACCAGGGGTCAGGGAGAGCTGAGATCAAATTTAAACAGGATCTCAGACACTAACTGTGTGAACCTGGACATGTCATTTCACTTCTGCTTGCCTCAATTTCTTGAGGGTTAAAATAATAGCACATACCTCTCAGGATTGTTTTGATGATAAAGAGAGATGATATCTGTAAAGTACTTTCAAAACTTAAAATGAGATATACGTGTTAGCTATTATGATTAGGGATTTGAAAAAAAAAACATTTCATATCATGGATCCCTTTGGCAGTCTTGTCCCTTTGGATCTCTTTTCAGAATATTGTTTTTTAAATGCATAAAGTTTAATTCATAGGATTACTAAGGAAAGTCAATTATATTGCAATATCATCTACTTTCTCTTTATGTCTCTATTTTTCAGTTCAATTCAATAGACATTCATTAATCATCAACTGTGTTCCAAGCACTGTGCTACGTACTGGGGAAAATGAGAAAAAGATAGTACCCATCCTCAAGGAGCTTGCAATCCAATAGAGGAAGACAACACACAATAGGAAGCTGGAAAGTAGGGCATAAGGGAATTTGCATATATCTATATCTATATATCTATATACACATACACATATATATGTAAACACATATATGAATGGATGTATACACATGTATATATGTATGTATATATACTTTTATTTCTCTCTATGTATCTTTTATCTCTGTCTCTGTTTATCTCTATACATGTAATATAAATCTCTATTATTGTGATTTATAAAGTTGTTTTCCCTTACTCTCTATTATCCACAAAATATAAATTTACTTAAATCAAGGCCTCTGTGGAGATGTTAATTATACAGACAAGAATTGCACAGCTTAGAAATCTTGAATGGATTGCAATCTACTCAGAAGAATGCAGTTTGACAAGGTTATGGAACCTTAGAAATGGTAGGGTAACTCAGAGAAGGAATCCACTAAGGTGTCGCCTCATTTCATAAATTTCAAAGTTGTAAGAGACTTTAGAAAATCCTTGTAGTTCAATCCCCTCATTTTACAGATGGGGAAACTGAGGCCCTGAGAGATTGTCCCTTTTCAAGGTCATTTGGTAGTACGTAGCAGAGAATAGATTAAAACCAAGATCTTTTAGATTCAAAATCTCAGCTACACCCCTTAGTAGCTATATGACCTTGTGTTTTCTCATTTTTAAGATGAAAATAATTATTCTTATACTTCTTACTTTATAATATCATTATAAAAAAAGAATTTTGTATGCTATGATATACCAGGTAAAAGTCATTACAAAATATCTGAAATATTAGGAATCATTGATCTTACAGAGACGACTTAAAAAAAAAAACAACTTAATTTATTCCTATTAGTCCAAAAGGGCCAAACCATAGCTATCCTCTTACCTCCAAAATAACTCTGTATAAAATCTCATTTCAGGCTCTGTTTTGAATAAAAGCTCATTGATAGGTATTGGGAGCATGGCTTATATTTTAGAGTAAGCTATGATTTAGATCAATCTAATAAAGAGTGCTTAAGTTGTATGAGAAAAATTAAGATGATTTTAAAATTTTACGTCAAATTGTACAAAGGATGAGATTATTTTAGTCAAATACAAAGCGTGGTATACTTTTTTCCTTTTATACTTATGGAATCACAATTTCTATTCAACTAATATTTTGCTTGCTCAATATCCAAAACTAGGAAGAGGCTGAGTTATTTTTTGATCTTGGCTTTAGTTAGGATGTATACCTATTTTCAGGGAGAAACAGTTGCCAGGAAACTCATTTTGGTGTCCAGCTTCTAATGAATTATAGTGATTAGTACACCAGTTTCCTTGGACTAGGAGATACTTTAGCAGTGTCCCTTTTAAGAAGTAAAAGAATCCATCCATCATTTATCTTTCATTTCACAGGAACTGACTTTAAAAAAAAAACAAACCTTAATCCAGATTCTGGTTAAAGAGTGGACAACAAAACTATCTTCACACATAAGAAAATCATGTAGCAGCATAGCAGCTCACTTATATCCTGTTCTCAGATAAGTTGAATAGTCAAGGCAGGGTTTTGCAGTGATCTCAAGACCCTGAGACTTTACCCAAAGTAATGGAGATAGCTGCTCCAGACAAGAAGATATTGACTTCTTAAAGAAGTGTGACTTCTGTAGTCAGGAAACCTGGGTTGAGTTTAGATAATTCTGAGCATTAAAACCCTTGCATTCTTTCTAGACTTGTGCATACCCCAGAAATTGAGACCAACATTGTTCCAGTTTGGGTATTGCCTCTGCTTTATTGATCAGATATGTGGGTAGTCTGAGAACCTGGGGTGCTAGTAGTGCTCTTATTTGGTTTCAGTATCCTCTCCCTAACTTTTAGCATGAGGGAAGCTTTAGCCTTAGCTATAAGTGGCCAGTGTAATTCATAAAGTCATAGATTCTTAGAATTGGGAGAGTCTTCAGAGATCATCTGTTCTGAGCAGTACTGGAAACATGAATCCACTCCCTCATGTCACCAGTGAATGTCTATCGTATCTCAGATTGAGTTTATTTAGTAAGAGATTCATCGCCTTCTCTCCCAATTAAAGTGTCATCTACTTGAGATCAGACTATCTTTTGTTCCATTTGTATCCAGAGGGCTTAGTACAGTGCTGTACACTGTAAGTAAATTCTTAATAAATGCTTTTGCATTTGTTGATTTCTTTGTTCATTCTAAAATGAGGCTATTACACATTTGACCATTTCTAATTGTTAAGAAATTTTTTCTTGTAAATTGAATTCTACTTTCCCGTAACTTCTTCACCTCCTCCCATCCCATTAATTCTAACCCTCCTTTTAAGATCAAGAAAAATAAACCTAATCTTTTATTATGTCAGATATTTCAAGTTACCATGTGCTCAGTAAAATTTATATTTTTAAGACAAACATACTTAATTCCTTCAACAGATCCTCTTATGTCATCATAGTTCTTTAACTTTCTAATTGCCTTTCTCTGAACGGGTTTAAGTTACTGACTATGAAAACCAAGTATTGGCTTTACAGAACACAATGTTCTCAGTGTGGTTTGGTCAAGACAGAAAAAGGTGGGATACATGATATTTCTATTATTGCGGTCATAGATGACACTTCTTTGGCTCACACATCCTGAATTTGCTATTGCAATTCTTTGCTGTGATTTCTCATCTTTATTTGTTCTAATTTGTTCTTGATTTTGACCTGTGTTTTTGATTATGACCTAAAGACTTATAACTTCTACATTTGTAACAAGTCCTTTACCATATTTTTCAGATATGGCTAATTTCACTTTTGTGAATTTAATATTTGCCTTGTCTCATGGCTTCTGATTCTCTTCTTGAAGGAAGGATTCTAGGTATATGGATGTTATGCTTATGAATAACCCACAAGTGTTACTTGACCTCTTCATTTCTCAGTCCTGAGCTATATTTTTCAACAGTTCATTTTCCCCCTCCCCATTTGCCCCTATGTTCTCCTGTGAAGTCACTGAGTACCAGTATACATTACACTTGCTGGGAAGATTTTTTTAAGTTCTTTATAGAATTTCTCTACCTCTTAATCCTCTAAAAGATATACTAGTACATAATTTGATATTATCTTCATATTGTTCTCTTTGTTTTTGCTCATCATATGAGATCATATATGTAAAGTGCTTTGTATAAAGCTCTTCTTAAATGCAAGCAATAATTGATCAAAGCATTGTCTCATCATGAATATTGTCAGATGGCTGCGTTCATTGAAAAGGACCTGAATCATGCCATATTTGGATAGGTTGAAGAAATTGAGATTGTTTCACCTGGAGAAGACTCAGGGAGGACATGATAGACTGTCACCTGGAGGAGGGATTAGAGTTGACCTATTTGACTCTAAAGGGCACAAGTAGAACTAACATATAACTGTTGCAAAAAGAACAAATTTAGGCTTTATGCAAACAAAATATTTTAGTGGTCAGAGCTGCCCAAAAGTAAAATGGGATTCCCTATGAAGTGGCAGCTTCTTCCTCATTGGTGGTCTTCAGACAAAGACTGGATAATTGCTTTTCAGTTATATTACAGAGGTTATTGTTATGCTAGAATGAGTGAGATATATGATCTCTGTGGCTCTGTCCAATTCTGAAATTCTGTGCTTTTGTGGAAGTATTGTTTCCTGTTGCCTTTGGGTACAGAGCGAAACTGACTTTGCCAACTCCTTCATTTGCCTCTCTAGAGAGTGTGAGTGTTCCTTGCATTTAGCTACAAGTTACTTTTTTTCCTTCTGGTTTCATTTATCAAGAGAATATCAGTAGTGATGTGGTTCAGTTCTTCCAAAAGAATGCCAAGTTCTTGGTCATTGGAGAAAGACTTCACATTTACAGTACCAGTACTTATATTTCTACTTATAGACTGTCTGAAAATTGTATGCATCTTAGGACTCTCTATCTTATCTTCAATCATTCCACAACTGTCATTGCAGAAGCAAGAGGGGGATACTTGAGACTGAAGGTCATTTCTTATTTTCCGTTTTAACTATTTATTTAATTTTAATTTTTTATTTTTAATTTAATTATTTATTATTTATTTAAATTATTTATTATAATGACCTTCAGTCTCAAATATCCCCTTCTTGTGTTGGTGATTGGCCCTAGCTCCTGAGATAGGTCAAGCTGGGAGCACCAAACTCAGTCTGTTACCAACATGGTACTTGAAACCTTTACTGCATATTACAACCTGCAAGAGTTTATGCCCTGCTATCATGACCTTCAAACCTCAAAGCCATCTTCATCTGAAGCATCCAGATAAGACTTTTCTAACATTGTGTGATAGAATTTATCCTTTGATGAAGAGAATATTATATTTTTTGTTATTTTTAATCAAGAGAGTCAAATTTCTCTCAGATAAAATTTCATTTTCTTGACTGACTTTAGGACTCTGTTATTCATAAATTTAGAAGTCATTCTGATCTATGGTTATTTGAAATTACTTTGAGTTTTATATCACCCTTTCCTATATTTTATTTGGGAAATGATTGTATAACAAAAAGGGTCAAAAGAATGGTTCTTCATTTTGTGTCAAAGGGATAGTATATTAAGGAGTATATTACAGATTTGAAATCTAAAAAGGGCCTTAGAGCCCATCTAATTTAAACCCATTATTTTATATATGAAGAGACTAAGGCAAAAACTAAAAGGAGAAATGCCTTGCTTAAGAAGATTTAAAACCAAGCCTTTGATTCTAAATTAAGTTTTCTTTCTACTACAATACACTGTGGAAACAGAAGTCTTAAGAGATTATACAGCAGATCTAAGATTTTAAAGCTAGTCAGTGAAACGTCTAGGAGGAAAATCTAACTCTAACTTTTAATACAATGCTCTTACCACTAAATCAGATTGCCTTTCAAATTCAACACTTATTTTGAGCTGGATAGATAAAGTGTATTTGTGTGTGTGTGTTAGGTAGATTTTTAGTTTTATGGTAGTTTAATGAAAATATTAATCCTTCTTTGATATGTGAGTGAATGGATTCCATCAAAAATTTCCTCCTTCCAATGGTATAGTTCAAACGTCATTCATGCCTTTTCATTCTACCTGACTCTTGTCAATGCCCTTTAAATCCTTCACGGGGGAAACGAGTCAGTTAGGGGTGTTCCTAGGGATCTCTTGCCTTTAGGTATATGCCAGCATAACTCACAAGCTACCCATTTGAGTTTTATTTAGATTTCTTTTTGTAATACAATATAAAGAGCATTGTCCTTACAGAAGATCTGTTTGAGCTTGGGACTCCACTACTTACTGGGCTACATACTCTCTCTGACTTTCAGTTAACACATATATGAAATGAATAAAAATATCTACCTTTCCTACCTTACTTACTTCATGGGTTTAAAATGAAACAATGGGCCTAAAGTTAAGGAAATACATTCTATAAATTCCCATCATTGTAGTCTCAGACTCCTTTTCAGATCCATATATAACCTAAGATACAGCTTTGGAATATACTTTATTCATATAACAAGTAGAGTTTTTGACCATGGAAATAATGAAGCCCCCCTCTCCACAAATATGATTTTGCTAAGAGCTTGTAGTTTCTTTACTTCCAAAAGATTCATATTTAGTTGCCTGTGTACAATGTCTTTGATAAAAAATTGAATAAAATGTTTAATCTTCTAATACATGCAGCCAACAAGATATAAAGATGACAAATCACATAGTTCTTTAAGGATCTTATAACTGATTTTGGGAGGGGGTGGAATTTGTATAGAGATGTGAGATCTACCCTATTTGTCCATCCTTCTGCTATCAGCCCCAAGTCAAATTAACCCACAGCTTCTACTCTTGGTGGTGCCCTTCTATTAATTGATTTAACATTCAGCTTTGCCTCCCTGTGTTTCTAGAGGTGTATCTAGTTCCCACAAGGGACAACTGGAAGCAAAAGCAATAGATACACTAATAGAATTATTTGAAACACATGTTTTATTTATTAGCTCTAGTGTATTTTCCGCTCTGCTTGAATTTCAGATAAGTATTTTAAACTAATTCCCTTTATGTGCTTATGTTTCAGGGGAATCGCTTTGACTGAAACCACACTCATGCGATATTGATCTGAAGTATAAATGTGTAGTAATAGAATGCTCTATATCTTTTCCTTATGGATTGCTTTCCTCAGGTTGCTTCTATAGTTCAGAATTCCATGTTTGTCAGCATTGAATTACTATCATTTCCTCATCAAACCCTTGGAATGACACACAGCAGAGTTTCTTTTCAATTTGTTAGAATTATACGTTAGGCAGATAATTAAAAGTTTTTTTTTTTTTAACAACTTAACAAATATTAAGAGTAATTTGGGGAATACAATATAACAAATTTATTTGGCAAATGAATTTTTAGTCCAGAGAATCAGAGAGAGTGAGGAATTAAAAAAACTCCACTATAAATACCATAAAGCCACCACAAATATTTACTGTGTTTTTATTTATAATCTTGGCACTAGATTGGTATTTTACATTTGCTCATTCAACATTTATCTGTTCAATCACCATTTCATAGAATTATACATTTAAAACTGGAAGGGAGCTCAGAGGTCATCTAGTATAATTCGCTCATTTTATAAATACTGAAGTGGAGGTCCAAAGAGGTAAGATGAATGCTCAGAGTTTGTATAAATAGTCACTAGCTTGGTTGGGATTCACTCACAGGTCCTCTCTCTCAAAATCTTAAAACTGTAGCATCACGGTGAATCCATTAAGCATCTGCCATGCAACAGGCACGGAAAGATGAAAATGATGCCCTCAAGACATTTGTAGTCTAATGAAGATGTTGATGGTGAAAATACATGTGCACAAATCTGTATTATACAAGATAGAATTTGATTTCCTAAGGGCAAAGAAAAGATCCATTCAAAGTAGTTTAAGGAAATTCAATCTAAGGGAAAGACAGAAATCTGAAATTTAATATGAGTCTATTTAAAGTTATTTAACCAATTTATTTCCTCTACAGTGGCAATTGTGGGAACGTTTCAGTGTATCATTAGCAAAACCCCCAAGAACACTGACTTTTTCATCATTGGCAGATTATTTATATAAATGCAGTTACTGGAATTTCTGTAAATAATAGGTTTCCAAAATGTAAAAATAGCCAGAAGATTATTTAAACATTGACCCTAATTTTCATTTTGTTTTAAAATGTACTGAATGTTATCACCTATTAATAGATCTAAAACATTTGTTCCATGAAATATATATATATGTGTAATTTAAATACATGAATACTATTTGTGTTTTTTAAATTAATCATTGAAAACTATTTTTAAATTAGGTGGCCTTAGAGGTTTTATATGGATAGAAGTAAGAGAAAAGAAATGTTTGATCACATCAAGACTTTTTCATTTTTGCTTACATTGTTTCAATTTCTTCATCTATAAAATTATAGTGTTGGACAATATGCCCTTTAATGTCCCTTTTGACTCCAAATAAGGATATAAAAGGAATAAGACTGTGGTAGCTAAGTGGCACAATGGATAAAGCACTGGCTTGGGAACCAAGAAGACTCATCTTTCTGATTTCAAATTCAGCCTCAGACCTGTGACCTTGGCCAAGTCACTTAAACTTATTTACCTCAGTTTCCTCATCTGTAAAAGGAACTGGAGAAGGGAATGGAAAACCACAACATTATCTTTGCCAAGAAAATCCCAAATGGGATCATGAAGAGTTGGACTTGACTGAAAATAAATGAACAACATACCTGGTTATAATTTTGGCAACATCATCAACTGCCAATTGTTCCATTTTTATGCCATTTATTCAACTATGGATTACTAGGATTGGGCTTATTAAAATTATGGATTACCCTTCTTAGTAACTGATAGTCTTAGTAAGGAGGTCCTCTAGTATTCTGAGACTTGATGCAATTGGCACAATGCTGGCTGCATACAAGAACATTTGGAGAACCTCATCATCAACAGGGAACTCTTTTTTCCATTTGAGCTTTGCTCTAAGCATTCTCTATAAGGGGGAGATGTGATTTGGGTATTGCGTACCCAATTTGGGTATATCTCTCTGTTTTATACCTTGCTTTAAAATTAAAATGAGAGATTAAATGAAAAATGGCATCATTGTGTTTATGCTGTCCAAGCAATCTTGCATGATCTTAATGTATGTGGGAGAAGAGTTGTGTTGCTCTACTAAATTAAATAATTAAATGCTTTTTTTTTTTTTTTTTGGTAATCAGCAACCAACAAACTCTAGTAGAATCTTGTTTTCTCTCCCCTTCCCAGTTAATTATGTGGTGCTAAGTTTCCATCTCTTTAGAATATCATCTCTGAAGCTTGTCTGTCATTTTTTTAAAAAAAACTATATTACCTCAATATATGCAGAGACAACATATATTTTATAGAAAGTAGAAATATACATTGATAATTGCTCTTATTCTTTTTGGTGTTTTTAAGTAAGAACATTGTCTATGATTATTCTCAGTTTCTGTTGTATCCTCCCTATATATGTGCAAAAGGGGAAGGCAAAAAGAGAAATCCATCTTATCTGGAGGCAGACCATGACATTCTTGGATGGCTGTAATTGTTAAGAAGGGTGTGTTGGCATTCCTGGTGCTTACTCCGTCTACTGCATGTGCCTATAATTCTTTCCTTGAGTCAATATTAGTGTTTTCAAAATTGTATTACCTCCAGAATGGATTCTTATGAATGTCCATTTTCTCATATAACCACTTCCCAAATGAATTTTTTTATCTCTTTTCTAAGTCTTCATATGCAATATTGGGTAGTGAAATATTAGAACCTAGATATGATGTTTCTATTGTCATGAATGATGAAAATGCATTATCATAGAAAAACTGTTAATCCTTTTCCATTTTGCACCTTTTTTATCTGTAAATGCGCTTAGGATGGTTTGGCTTGGGTCTTAAGCCAAAATTTCTGAAGGCTCATTTATCCTCCAGGACATTTTGCATTTTATGAGGTGATACTACATATAATCTTTTGTCATCTTTCTCCAGATTTTTTTTTGTTTTGCAAATGAGCTTCTACACTAAGCCAGTATCACTCTTGGCTGCCATGCCTCTTAGCTTGGCAGGAATATCAAATGTTTACTGACTGAGGTGTTTTCTGGGATCTTTTAGCTTATGTTTTGTGGTAACTATTTTACATCCATTAAACTCCGCTTTGGAATTTGTACACCATTACCATGGTTTTCAAGTATACAAGTTTTCCCATATGCATGTTCAGGAAACAAAGTAAGACTTACACATGTATGATATTTCCAAGATTTATGATTTTCTTATTGTGAATAATTCCTCTACTGATACACATTGCAACAAGAACTAGTCACATAATTTGAGAGATAGAAGGACCATAGCATCTAGTCCAATCCATACGTGAAAGGGCAGCATCACTACTATAAATCTCACAAATGGTCACCTCTGCTTGAAGATCTACAGTGGGGAGAAATCCATCTTATTTGAAGGCAGACCATTACTTTTTTGAATAGCCCTAATTATTAAGAAGTTTTTTCTTTTGTAATATCTAAATTGGTCTCTTTGAAATGGCTATTCATGAATTCTAGTTCTGCCTCTGGGATGAATGGAACTTCGTCTTCTTGATGACAGTCCTTCAAATTCTTGAAGATTGCTATCATGTGCTCCCTGTGTCTTCTCTTCTTTAGCCTAACCAGCCCAAGTCCTTTCAGCCAGTCTTTATACAACATTAACCCAAGGCCTATCACTATCTTGTATATCCCCTTTTGGATGCTTAAAAGAAATCAATGGTCTTCTTAAACTATATATTTGTCCTTCATTCTTGAAGAGGGTCATAACATCAAGATGATGACGTGACTTGAAGGTGACTTTTATTTGAGTGAGGGAGGGCTGTACAAGGTCACCAGCCTTACTTTCTTCTCCTGAGCCATCTGGGTCCAGTGGCCAGATATTCATCAGGATGACGGGAGATGGCCCAGGATGCAATGTGAAACTCTGGCCCTTTTAGGCTAAGGTCTTATCACATTCTCACTTTGAGTGAGGTACACCTAGTCAATGAATAAGCTTCTTTAAATAGTCACTCAAGGAATGGACCCTTTAATAAAAAACAATCATACTGGGAGGGGAAGGCCCTCAAGCAAAAAAGAAACAATTACTATAGTAATTACACCAGTAATCTTAAACTACAGAATCCAGGATGAACACCAGGTGTTCCTGATGTGGATTGATTAGGGCATAGTACAGAGGGACTTCACTGCCTCCTTCTTGGAAAGCATACCTCTCTTTATGTAGCTCAATTTGACATTAGCTTTCTCATGTGCCACAGCACAGTGCTGTCTTCCATTGAATTTATAGTCCAATAAAACTCCCAGATCTTTTTCACAGAAACTGCTATCTAAGCCTGCTTCTCCCAACAAGCTTTTCTATATTCCTATAATAGGTGATATTCACAATTATTGTGGCTAAAATACATACACACATATATACATGTGCACATATATTCACACACATATATGCATAACATCCCCTAGCTAAATGAAAGTCTGAAAAATACACAAGTTGTTGCTTGTCACATCTATAGAGTTTACCAGAAAATTGTAACATATGAGTTCTTCAAAGAATAATTATTAAATGTGCGTAATGTGCTAAAGTTTTTACAAGCTGGTCTATATACAGAAATAATCATCTCACTGTCATTAACAGAAACACATATGCAGGTAAGCAGGACAATGAATATAGTGATGGACTTATAGTGATGAAAACCTGAGTTCAAATCCTACTTTGGATATTTACTCACTGTAAATTTACCACCTTGGGTAGGTCACTAAACCTCTGGCTGCTTTATTTTCCTCATCTAAAAACTGGGGTGATAATAGTACCTTTCCAGGATTATTGTGAGGATAAAATGATATAAATATTTTAGAAGTGCTTTACAAACTTTAAGAAAGAAAAGAAGCACTTTTTAAGCACCAGCTTTGTGCTATGCACTGTGTTAAGCACTTTATAACTAGTATCTCATTTGATCCTCACAACCACCCTGTCAAATAGGTTCAATTATTATCTGAACAAGTGTTCATAATACATAAAGTTTAAACTAAACATTTCTGAAACTCTATGTGTTATCTTTCCCCTCGATCTCTTCCCTCTTTCCAATTTTCTTTCATTTATGAAAGGCACCAATATTCTTCTTGTCTCTTGGTTACTTCATTCTTCCTTATCCTACATCCAATCAATTGCCAATCTTGATACTTCTATCTTCACAAACCCTTTTGTATCCAAACTCTTCTCTTCACTTAGACTGACTAACATATTAATTCAGACTCTCATCACCTTTTACTTAGATTATTGCAACAACCTCTTAGTTGGTCTCTATACCTCAAGTCTCTCACCACTCTAGCTATTTTAGGGCAATTAGGTGGTATAGCAGATAGATTCTGGGCCTGGAATGAAGAAATCTGGAGTTCAGATCTGATCTTACACACTGTCTATTTGTGTGACCTTGGGTAAGTCACTTGTCTTCTGTTGGCCTCAGTTTCCTTAGTTTTAAAATGGGAATAATAATAGCCCCTGCCTCTCAGGGTTATTGTAAAGATCAGATGAGGTATTTGTAAAGTGCTTGGTACAATTCCTGACACAAAATAAACACCTTATAAATTTTTCTTGTTTCTTCTTTCCAGTCTTTTTTATTTTAAAATATTTTATTGAAAAAATTTTATATCACTTTCATTTCATATATATATATGTTATGCACAGACATATATACATAATAAATATATTTCATACACAGTGAGCTGTACTCTTGAAACAAAAAAAATTTAAAAAACACAGACCCAAAAATAATTCAATAAAGCTAACATAATCTCCTATCTCTGAAAAAGAAGACAGGCACTACTCTTTTGTGTAATATTGGTAAAGAGAATCAGAAACAAGGATAACCCTGATGAGATAATTTTCCTTAGGTGAAGATCTGATCATCTGACTCCCCTACTCAACTAGCTACAATGGTTGCTTATTTACCTCTAAGATAAAATATAAATTAATTTGTTTAGCTTTTAACATTCCATACAACTCAGATCCAGCTTATATTTCCAGCCTCCGTGGAGATCACTCTCCATCCTACATTTTATGATTCAGCCAAACTAGTCTTCTTTCTGTTCCTTACACATAACACTCCCTCTTTAGTTTCCATGACTTTGTAGTGACCATCTTCCATGCCTGCAGTCCAATCATTCTTTACTCCACCTCACCAAATTCCTTTTTTTCCTTAAAGACACATTTCATCATCATATACTGCATGAAACTTTTCTTGATTCTCTAAATGCTAGTTCCTTTTCTCCCAAATTATCAGGCATCTATATGGTATTCATTTTTATTTATTACCTTTATATTTCATGTATACACATTTTATATGTACTTCTATGTATATACTTTTTATTCTTTCTGCTTATATGTGCAAAATCTAGCATGGCATCTGGCACATAATAGAAACTGAGTGAAATACTTGTTCATTGATTGAGTGATTCATGACTCCAAATTATATGCCCTTTTCACTACACATGCTGCTTTAGTCGTTCTCCCTTTTACCTAGTCTAATGCATGATTCTCCTACCAGAAAAGACTTCTGAATCCTACTCCAAGATTTTCCCCCTTTCCCAGGTTTATTCCTGGGAAAAAAAAAAACTTGGAATAATTGATTATTCCGAAGGAAGTTCAGTTTGACTACTCAAGATTAATAATGCCTCTTGTATATATTATAGGAAATTCATCTCTAGAAAAATAGGAATTGAGACCATGAGTCCAAGAGAATGCCTGCAGAATTATGTCTTCAGGACCGATTTTCCCTTCCCACTCTATAACGCTTTCATGAGCATCACATCCATGGCTTTGCCTATGCTGACTCTTTGACCGTGGGCAATGCCTGCAAAGGTCTGTGTTTTGTATAGATGAGCAGGTGCTCTGGGATGTTCTTTCCAAAGGAATATAAATTTTGATCATCCTGGCATTTGGAGACTAGATTATTTTTCTTCCCTACTTATTCCATTATTTTTTTTTACTGAGACAATTAACTCTTTTGTCTCATGTGGTTTCATTTATGATTGCTTAAATTGAGCTCTTAAAAACCAGGCATTGATAAAGCCTTTTGGGATTCAAATGGAGGTACTTGACTTTAAACCTAAAACCTTAAACCTTTAAACCTAAATCATTCTAACTCTTACTGATTGGCCCAATAGTTCCCAACTCAAGCCTCATTGTTTGGGTTTTGATGCCTCAGTGTGAGTGTAAATAGAAATTGTTTCTGTGCTGGTCAGAAATTCAGGGACTTTTCCTCACCAGATGGATTTTTTTTAGGTAGGCAAACTAGGCCATCTTTTGCATAAATTCTTACCTAGCCTTAAATCACAGAATGAGTTTTGCCTCAGAGAAACTGAGACCTGGGAAAGAATTTAGTTTAAAAATACCAAGATCTCTGACTGCAATTGGGGCCATCTCCAGCTCTCCTGACCTATGTCTTGCCACTGTACTCAGATGAGTCTGGAGGAGAGTGAGGCTGATGACTTTGCGCAGCCCTGCCTCACTTAAATCCAATTCATGTGAAAATCAAGACATCACCTTCCTGATATCATTGGTCCTCTTAGAGAGCAAAGGATGAATGAAGGGCAAACAGCAAGCAGATGAACAGATAGTGCTCTACCACCACATATTTTTACTAGATCAAAAAAACTTCAGTGTGTATATATATGAGTGTGTTTTGTGTGCATTGAGGAGAGTGAAAAAATTGATTTATCATATAAGTTCCTTATTAGCACTCATAACTACATTCCTCCTTTTTAAGCACAGGGGTTCTTAAGTATGGATAAATATCAGGGGGTATGTAAATTTTAATGGAAAATGCATTTATATATTTCTAGTTTCTAACTGAAATATTTTCTAAGAAGTTCATAAGCTTCACTAAATTGACAAGGGGGTACAGAATCCTTCCTCTAGCAGGAAGAAGTGGAGGCTAAACTGGTTCATGGACTGCCAATTAAAGTACTCAATGATCCCTTTGAATCTCCAATCTCTTTTCTTTTTTTCTGTTTAGATATTTTATTTTTTCACAATTACATGAAAAAATAATTTTTAGTATTCATTTAAAATTTTTTCAGTTCCATATTCTCTCCCTCCCTTTTTGATTCTCCCCTCCCTGAGATGGTAAACAATTTGAAACAGGTGATATATGTGTAATCATGCAAAATATATTATCATATCAATCATGTTGTGAAAAAAAAAACAGACCCAAAAATCCCATGAAAAATAAAGAGTGAAAACAATATGCTTCAATTTGCATTCACACTCCATCAATTCTTTCTTTAGAGATGGACAGCATATTTTTTTTCATGAGTCTTTCAGAATTATGATAGATCATTATATTGCTGAGAATAGATAAGCCATACAGAATTGATCATTGTATACTATTGCTTTTATTGTGTACAATGTTCTGGTTCTGCTCACTTCACTCTACAGCAGTTCATGTAAATCTTACTAGGCTTTTCTAAAATCATCCTGTTCATCATTTCTTCTTGCAAAATAATATTCGATTACATTTACATACCTCAATTTGTTAAGTCATTCCCTAATGGGTGGATATCCTCTCAATTTCTAATTCTTTGCCAGCACAAAAAAAAGTTGTTATGAATATTTTTATACAAATAAGTCCTTTTCCCTTTTTGGAGCTCTTTGTGATACAGACTGGTAGTAGTATTGCTAGATCAAAGGATATGCACAGTTTTATAGCCCTTTGGTCATAATTCCAAATTGTCTCCAGAACGGTTGGATCAGTTCACAATTCTACCAACAGTATGTTAGTGACCCAATTTTCCCACATCTTCTCCAACATTTATTTTTGTCCTTTTCTGTCATATTAGCCTGACAGATATGAGTTGGTACCTCAGGGTTGTTTCAATCTGTATTTCTCCAAGTGATTTAGGGCATTTTTTCATATGGCTCTAGATAGCTTTGCTTTCTTCTTAAAACTGCCTATTCACATCCTTTGACTATCAATTGGAGGATGACTTATATTCTTATAAATTTGATTCACTTATCTATATATTTGAGAAATGAAACCTTTATCAGAGACATTTGCTGTAAAACTTTTCCCCAGCATTCTGCTTTCCTTCAAATCTTGGTTGCATTAGTTTTGTTTATGCAAAAACTTTTAAATTTAATGTAATCAAAATTATCCATTTTACATTTTGTTATGTTTTCTAACTCTTGTTTGGTCATAAATTCTTCCCTTATCCCTAGATCTGACAGATAAATTATTCCATATTCCCCTGATTTGTTTATGGTATCACCCTTTATGTTTAAATCCTGCACCCATTTTGACCTTATCTTCGTAAACAGAGTGAAATGTTGGTCTATAACTGTATTGTTTTCCAGTTTTCCCTAGAAGTTTTTATCAAATAGTGAGTTCTTGTCCCAAAGGTGTGAGTCTTAGAGTTTATCACATACTAGATTACTATGGTGGTTTACTACTGTATATTGAGTACCTAATCTGGTCCACTGATATACCGCTGTATTTCTTAGCCAGTATGAGTGCTTTGATGATTACCTCTTTATAATTTATTATATATCTTACTTTGAGAAGATGCCTAGGCCACCTTCCTTTACATTTTTGTTCATTAGTTTCCATGATGTATTTGACCTTTTGTTCTTGCAGATGAATTTGGTCTTTATTTTTCTAGCTCTACAAAATAATTTTTGGCAGTTTGGTATGGCACTGAATAAGTAAGTTAATTCAGGTAAAATTTTCATTTTTATTATATTGATTCAGACTACCTATGAACAATAGATATTTTTCAATTGTTTGATCTGACTTTATTTGTGTGAAAAAAAGTTTTGTAATTGTGTTCATATAAATCCTGGGTTTGTCTTGGCAAGTAGACTCCCACATATTTTATATTGTCTACAGTTAATTTAAATGGAATTTTTACTTCTAACTCTTGCTGCTGGACATTTTTGGTAATATATAGAAGTGTTGATGATTTATGTGGGCTTATTTTACATCCTGTAACTTTGCTGAAGTTCTTAATTATTTCAATTAATTGTTTTAGTTGATTCTCTAGGATTCTCTAAGGATACCATCATATCATATCATCTGCAAAGATAGTTTTGTTTCCTTATTGCCTATTTTAATTCCTTCAATTTTTTTCTTTTTTTATGATTATAGTTGATATTTCTAGTACAATATTTAATAACAGAGGTGATAATGGGCATCCTTGTCCTGTTTACATTGGAAAGACTTCTAACATCCCCATTACAGATAATGTTTGTTGATGGTTTTACATAGATACTACTTATCATTTTAAGGAAAACTCCATTTATTCCTTTATTCCTTAGTGGTTTTCAATAGGAATGAATGTTATATTTTGTCAAAAACTTTTTCTGCATCTATTGAGATAATCATATGATTTCTGTTGTTTTTGTTATTGATATGGTCAATTGTGCCAATAATTTTCCTAATATTGAAAAAGCCCTTCATTCTTGCTGTAAATCTCACCTGGCCATACTATATGATCCTTATGATATTTTGTTGTAATTGCTGTGATAATATTTCATTTAAAAGTTTTTTTTGCATCAATATTCATTAGCAAAATTGATCTACAGTTTTCTTTCTCCATTTTTGCTCTTCCTGGGTTAGCTGTCAGCACCATATTTATGTCATAAAAGGAATTTGATAGAACTTCTTTGTCTATTTTTCCAAATACTTTATATCATATTGGAATTAATTGTTTTTTAAATGTTTCATAAAATTCACTTGTGAATCTATCTGGAATTTTTTTCTTAGGGAGTTCATTGATAACTTGTTCAGTATCTTTTTCCAAGATGAAGGTATTTAAGTATTCCATTTCCTTTTCTGTTAATCTGAGCAATTTATATTTTTGTAAATATTCATCCATTTCACTTAGATTGTCAAATTTATTGGCATATACCTGAGCAAAAAGACTCCTAATAATTGCTTAAATTTCTTATTTCTTGGTAGTGAATTCACCCTTTTAATTTTTGATACTGAGTATTTGATTTTCTTCTTTCTTTAAAAAAACATTTTAATCCATAGTTTGTCTGTTTTATTGTTTTTACTCCCATAAACCAAGCTTGCAGTTTAATTTGTTAGTTCAATGGTTTACTTACTTTCAACTGTACTAATCTTTTCTTTGATTTTTAGGATTTCCAATTTGGTTTTAGCTGGGTAATTTTACTTTGTTCTTTTTCTAGTTTTCTCAGTTGCGTACTGAATTCATTGGTCTGTTTTTCTATTTTACTGATGTAAGCATTTAGAGATATGCATGTTCCCTTAAGAAGTGCTTTGACTGCATCCTATAGATTCTAATCCTTTTTCCAAATAGCTTTCTAATTGCTTTTTCTAAAGTATAGGTCTGACTGCGTTAATCTTTTGCTCAATATGTTTCAATGGCTTACCATTGTCTTAGTTTCAAATTCAAACTCCTTTGTTTGGAATTTAGAGTCCTTCACATACACATTTCCTAGCCTGTTTACTGTTCCTTATATACGTATTCCATCTCCCTCTCTACCTTTTCCTAGGCCTGGTATTCTATATCTGAAATATTCTCTCCCTTCTTACTTTAGCCATTTAGAACCTGTGACTCCCTGAGAGACTCAAATAATGTGCCACTTTCTTGGTGAGCTCTTTCCTGATTGCCTTAGATATTACTGCTCTGCTTCACAATGCAGTTATTGTTTTAAAATTATATTGTATTTATCTGAGAATGCTTCTCACCCAATGGAATGAAAGCTTTTTGGTGTCAGGGACTATTTCACTTCTGTATGTGTATCCCTGGCTCCTAGCAGGATTTCTGGAACATACTAAGTACTTAACAAATGTTTATTTATTGATTAAATTATCTGGATATATAGAGATATGTACAACTGTATCTACAATATGTGCACATATGTTTCTCTATCTATATATGTAACTGAGTTCTCATTGGTTTACATATTATGTCTTTGGAGAGAGGGTGAGGGGAAGAAATTACCGGGAGTACTGAAGTTTTATTAAGCTGATCATCTAGGAGATTCAAGTCCTATTAGGTCATACAATATAGTATTTTCAGAATTATTGTGTCTAGGCACAATCATTTAGGTTTGGGGATGCTGGAAGGGCAGCAGGTTTAGAAGCACTTCTGCCACTTTTGAGTTGATACTATTTACCAGTCCTTTATCAATTGTTAAACAATTTCTTCATGTTGACAATGGTTACATTTATTTTACTTTCATAACAATCTTCTCCATGAACAGGAGGAGCAAAAGGACATGCAAGAAAACTTTGGAATCTAGTTGAATTTACCTATTTATTTGCCTGGAGATCAGGGAACTAATACCATGGCCATCTCATATTTAATTTGTGTGCTAGATAGCTCTCTGTAGCCAATGACACTTGGATGTTTCTTTGTAGGGAAAGACCACTTTGGCATCAGAAAATCAAGAAACTGGTTGCTTACTTTTCCATTTTCTGGACCCTTATATTTTAAGAAATCATTTCTGTCATATGGAGTTAATAAGTACTCTGACTCACATAAATTGTATAATGTTCTGTAACTTTTTCCTTAGACTATGTAATAGTGAAACCCAGGCAGTGGAAGATGGCTCCAGGATTAGAAGATTAACAGTCATATTTATGCATCTCAGGAATCTTGATCTATGACCAAGCAGTGGAGGTTGTGATAGTTCACCAAAAAAACAAAACAAAACAAAAGTATTTGACAAAAAGAAAGAATTATTGTGCGCTAAAATTGTTTATTTTTTTGGTGGCTTCTACCCAGAAAAAAGACCTATGCCTTAAAAAAAAATTATACGGCTCTTATTCTGTGGAGAGATCACATTCCCCATCGAAGAAATTCAGCCACTACTGAGAAAACTCCATATTCCATTCTGTGCCAGAACCCCCATGCAAATATGTTCTTGGAAACATCAAAAAAGACTGTTGCAGCCCCTCATGTTGGCAGGGAAATTGCTTGATAGGCAGAACACACAAATGGGAATGTGTTCAGGATTCTTTCTGGCTCACACTCGACTTACTCCCTGAGTTCCCTGGGAGCCATCAACATCTATTCTCTTGTTCCTTGGAAAGACTCAGCTCCTACAGCTCCATGCTCTCTGACCCTTTAGAGGGGAGGAGGCTTCACATCGATCTCTGTTCAAGGGCAAAAGCTACCGTTTCTCCCAAGCCACATCTAAGATTCTCTTGCGGTTTCCCAAATTCTTGAAATTATAGTATATGATGCTTTAGTGGCAAGTCACATTTTCTGACAGCTAAAAGGAAGTTAAATTACACACACATACACACATGTACACAACACACAAGCATACACAGATGTGTATGCATACATGTATACATATACATACATATAATACACAGGTATGTGCATATGCATATACAGTGTGTCCCAAAAGTCTCAGTGGGGTTTAATAGATGAAATTTAATATTAAAGGTTTAATAGCTTAAAACCACCCTGAGACTTTTGGGACATACACATATACACAAATGCATCTTTCTCTCTCTCTCTCTGTATATATACGTATATATGTATGTATGTATATACATACATACATATATACACACATATTTATGTTCATGTATATTTATGTGTATATATTTATACCTACTTACCATGAAAGGGGAAGGAAAGGAATTAAGCGTGCTATAGTACCTGCTATGTTCCAGCTCCTATACTAAGCACTTCTGAAAAATGTGATCTCATTTGATACTCATAACCCTGGGAAATAGATGCTATTATTATCCTCATTTTGTAATTGAGGAAACTCAGGCAGACAGAGTTTTAATAACTTGCTCAGAGTCACACAGCTGGTAAGTGTCTGAGACCAGATTTGAGCTAAGAACTTCCTGACTCCAGGTGCAAGGCCACCATCTGCCTCTTCATTTGACTGGATTAATGGACTAAGTAAAACCTAATCCTTGGACTTATAATTTATCCAACAAGTTTGTGGCTTAATGTGAGAAGTCATTATCAATCAAGTATTTATGTAGAGGCTTGGGGTTGTATTCCTTCCATTACTATCTCTTTCTCTTTGTCTTTAAAATGGTCTGGATAGGGGCTTGCTTTCCCTTGGGGTGTCCCTTGGCTTAACTCTTAAATGTTCTTGCAATATAAATGCTTAATAAAAAATATGACCATTTATATCATTCTCTCCAGAGAACCACATTACTGACTTCATGCTAGCTTTAAAAGCCTTCAAGAGATCCATGGTTTCTCCTAGCTACTTGTCTCTTCCTGGGAAAGTTAACTAAGGATTTGGGTCCTAGTCCTCAAAACCCTGAGATTTTGTGGTGATTGGACATTAGTTAATATCTGCCTGGATTCCGAGAACAACATGGGAGGGGTGATAATGGAATAGACCACAGATCTGAGAGCCACTTGTGAAGATGTTGTTTGTTGACCTATTTGTGAATTGGACCACTTGTTTCATCAACTTGGGGGACTGTTTTGAAGAATTACAGAATTTTAGAATTGGAAAGGACTGTTAGCAGCTACCTAGACAACCTATAACTAAAAAGGAATCTCCACTGCCATGTACCTGACAAGCCTCTGCTTGAAGATTTGCAAGGAGCAGGGATGCTAGGGTAAAACATAGGTGGGGGGGAGGGAAGAAAAAAAAGAAATTTATATAACTTTATTATATATTAAAAACCAACAGCAAGTTGCATATAACAGATTTGAAGTTTCATGTGCAATCGTCTTTTATTATTATACTATATTATGGAAATGCTTGTTTTATTCCATAGACAAAAATGAAATAAATTTAAATACTAAAAAAATAAAAATAGAGAGAACACATTCCATTTTTAGATAGTCTGATTGTAAAAGCCTCAATTTGCCTCTTTGTAACTTTGTTCCATTGTTTCTGGTTGTACTTTTTGGGGTCAAACAGAATAAGTTAAGTTTCTTCTTCTTGACAATCTTTTCATATACTTGAATGCAGATACCATATATCCTGAGTCTTTTTCTCCAGGCTCAACATCCCCTACTCCATCAACCAATGTTTTTGAGCACGACCTTAAGGACTTTTAGCATTCCTACTTTCCCTTTTTCAGATGGTATTCAACCTATCAATGTCCCCATAAGTTTGAAGCATTCCTCATTAAGAAATGAAGATAACTATCCTGTTACTTCTCAATTTTGTTGGAATGTTGGAAAAACAAGTTTTCATACCTAGCTCCAAAGGAAATGTGGCCAACTGGGAAGGAATAAGGAGAAGCTGAACAAGTATACTCACATCATAATTTTGCTGCTCACATATAACTAGATTCCTTATTTTGAAGGATATGACTATATTTGTACAGATAAAATAACATAATGGATAAAATCCTGGGTTTGAAATCAGGAAGATCTGAGTCAAAATTCCACAAATGAAACTTATTATGAAAATCACTTAAATTTCATGTCTTAGGAAACTGGTTGCAATCTAAGTGGAGGGAGTTTCCAAATAGAGTGATAATCCTTGTCACCCAGAAAGGACTATTATAGAGGTGTTCTTTGGAGGAGACAGACACCTTGCTTCCTTCTGACTAATTCTTTGATTCTGTAGCAAATAGACATCTTGTTCCCTTTTGACTCTAATTCTGATCAAAGGAGCAAAAGTAGCTTGAACATGTGAGGCTCTTTCAGTAACCTCAGGAAAGAAGGGAAACCCCCAGGCCCTAGAGACAGTAGTAGATAGAAGTAGCAGTGGAGTTTTGAGGAATTCCTGGGCCAGTCTTTCTGAACTTAGTGAAAGAGCAAATCATTCAGAAGGAGAAATTTCTGCCTCTCTATCCCAAGATAAGCTAACAAAAAATGTGTGAGGGATTGGTCACACAAGGTAAAATCACCTTTTTATATGCTATCAAACAAGTAGAAACCTAAAGACAAGGTTAAGAAAGGGCAAACAGGAATGGAATCCCTTCTTTTACAACTAAGACGCTACTGCTAGTATACCTCCCTCCCCCTAACTAAACACAAAGTTCAAGGGTGAAGTTAAGCTTAATATTTAAAAAAACATTTACAGTTTCTAGGAAGTGGAATAGTAGAAAATAAGAAATACATTCTAAGCCTCATGTATGATATAGATCCTAGGATTTGAGTAGGTTCATGTGAGAGAACCTACATAAGCAGGTCTATGGAACTCAATCTTATCTTTCCTTTTGAAGGATGAGATATTCATAAGGGGATAAGAGATCATCTGGAGTAAAGTAAGAGCTACAAATCATCAATGAAAAATTACTTTCATAAAACATAGAGCATCAGAATTTGAATGAAACCCACGAATAAAAAATGCCAAGTTAGTCATAAATTAATAAAACGTGTAGAGAATATGATGAATCATTCAGTTGGGCTGATTCAGTCGCCTGTAGGGAATAAATGGAAGGCAAGGACTTGCACGAAAAACAGAGAAAGCAGCTGTTGCCATTGGCAGGAAATAATAGTAGGTTCTGAGCCTTACCTCCTTCATATAGGCAGAAGAATTTTTAAACAATGGTGGGATTTCCTTAAAGTATAATAAAATTACTTCAATTATTTATTATCTGTCAGCCAAAGAACCTGTTATCTACTATCTTTGTTCAATTACTTACTATTTATTCATTCAGCAAATATTTACTAAACATCTACTGTGTGCCAGACTCTGTGCTTGGTGCTAAGGACTATATGGGGGCAAGATGAGGAATGGACCTGTACTTTCAGTGGTTTAAGGAGCCTTTTGGGGGACTTGCTCCTCCAATCCATGTCAGCCACTGCTCTGCAATTAATAGTCTTAAAGAACTGCCTGGAGAACTGAGAGTGTACATAATTTGCCCACATAGAACTAATACATTTAAGAAGTGGAACTTAAAACTAGGTCCCATGTCTCCGAGACCAATTCCCTATCAAGTACACCAAGCTCCCTCTCAGGTGCTATGTGTTGAAGCTATAAAGGCAAAAACAAAACCATCTCTGTTCTCAAGGAATTTATATTCCATTGGAAATAATTCATATTATTATAATTATCTGATTGGAGGGTAGAGTAGAGAGATCTTCCCAAGACCTCCATGGAAGGAGAGTGAGTGCCCAGGCAAGTCATCTCGTCATTTCTCACCGAGTTGCATTCCATTCCATCATGATACCAAGAACCTCTCCTTCCTATTACTCCTCCTCCTTTCCCACTTAATTTCATGTCTGCTCTTCCTCTATTAGATTGTAAACCCCTCAAGGTCAAACATTGGCTTCCTTTCTTATATAACTATCCCCAGGACTTAACACAAGGACACACACTTAGTAGGTAGTTAATGGCTTTATTGACTGATGACATTCATATTACTGTAGTTCAGGCTGTTGAGTTTTATTGTTTCTAGGGTGTTTTCCAGAACTTATCTATGTGAGCAAGGTAATGCAAGTACTATTTTCTGCCTTTTTTAGATGCTTTTTTTTTGTTCTACCTTCCTTCTCAAAGAGGACCAATGATCTCATGAAGATAATGTCTTGACTTGTACATTGAATTGTATTTAAATGAAGTAACAAACTGGAGTTCAAAAAGATTCAATCGTTGGTCAGTTTCAATTGCTGGTGGCTGAACTATTGGTGATTAAAGCCAGTTTGCTTGGCAGTGCACCAAATCCAGTGCCCTTCCTATGGTAACAAGATCAGAGTTCCCAAAGTTCATTTATTTTGTTAATAGGATTCCGGAACTTCAAACATGATCTTCAAGTTGTATAAGATTTTGTGACTCTTCAGGTGACTACTTCAAATGCCTGCTTTCTGCCAGGTAATGTTTAGCACTGACAACATCTAATTTCACTCTGTATAAAAACTGTTAAAGAGGCTAACATTTATAGTGAAAGCAAGTATAGTCTTGTATTCCAAGTCGAGAAATACCATTTGTGGTATCTCACTTACACATTATTACAGGTATACATCACCTGTGACTGGATATTTATTAATTTATCATTTATTTACTGTATATATTAATAAATAAAATAATAATTTATTAATTTATAAATCTGGTGCAAGATTCTTTACCAGTTAGGTTTTCAAATTCAAGAGTACTAGGGTGCTTTTAGATGTGGAAATGAGTTCACATGTAAATATGTTAAGAGTTTAGAAAAATTCTGGTTTTCAGATTCTTAAGTTATATTTGACCCCCAAGAATTTGTTCTTGATTATTAGGAGGAATGTGTAGATAGAATGCTTGGATAATTTTTAAATGGGAATATTCTCAAGAGCCCTCTTGTGTGGACCTCAGAGCTTTGTGATTAGAAAAATAACTAGCTTAGATAAGAGAAGACCAAATAACACTTTGACTCAATGATAAGTAGTTTAGGATTTTGATTTTCTGAGTTATGAAGAAAGACAAAGAAAATATTCATTTTTAGAGTTTGCCTTAGAGATCATGTCATATTGGCTAAAAGATGTGAAAATGTTTAGCTTGGACAAGAGAATGCTTGAAGAGGGGCAGAATAGCTGTCTTCAGATTTTTTTGGAAAGAGGACCATATTTATCTTGTTTAGACCCAGAGGACAGAACTAGTAGCAAAGGTTATAAATTAGAGGGAACTGGGTCGTATAAGAAAAAAAATCTTTCTAATATTTAGTGCTATCCTATAGTAGAATGGACTTCCATGGGAGGTGACAAGTGACATATTAATTCAACTCAATGAGCTTTTATTAAGTGCCTACTATGTATTTTAAAGTGGAATACTTATCAAAGATATTTTAGAGGATGTTCTCTTCAGGTATAGGTTAGACTAGATGACTTCTGAGGTCTCTCTGACTCAGAGATTCTGTGACATTCCAGAGTCTCAATTTTTGTTATCTATAAAATGGAATTAAAGTATTGTTGTATAGTAAATTAATCATGTCCAATTCCCTGCAATCCCATTAAGGATTTTCTTGGTAAAGATATTGGATTGCCTTACCAATTTCTTTTTCAGCTTATTTTACCGATGAGAAACTGAGGCAAACAGGGTTAAGCACCTTGTCCAGGGTCATAGAGCTAGTGTGTGTCTGAGGCTGGATTTGAACTTAGCTCTTCCTGACTCCAGGGCCAGCAATTTATTCACTGTACCATCTCTCTGTCCCTAAGCAATAGATATAGTAATATCTATGTCATGGAATTGTCATAAAGAATTATGCAGACTTAAATTCATTACACAATTATGTCTATGTTTATAAAAATAATGTTAGTGAAAAGAAAACAGTTTTACAGTATATCTAATTACTCTTAGGATTCATAAAATTCTGACTATCATTCAGCTGTTAATGTTTTCATTATATTTTGAAAGTACTCTAATTTTCAAAGAAATGTCTTTTAATTTAGTTCACCTAGATTTTTTTAAAAAGTAGGCAATTAATTTCTGGGCCCTAAGATGAACTGGAATGATGATAGCCACGTGTATCATCAAATTGTTTAACTGACCTCATTCCACATGTGACATTTCATTTGATCCACCTCCCTCTATGCTCATGTTCCAATAAGTAAATAACAAAGTCATTCAGTATTCTGGGTAGTCTGACAATTCACAGTTCACATTTGCTTTGAATACTTCACAGTTTCATAATATGAGAGCATAAATCCACAGGGAGGTAGACATAATATCAGCCAAAAGATGATAAGGGATTGGAATTTTACTTTCTCTAAAATCTTATTTCTGTAATTGAAAAAGAAAACATTGCATTTTTCAAAGACAATGTGACATATTAAGATAATAAGGTGAGATTTTTTTGAGTGTTTACTTACTCATGTAAATTTGGGGATTACTTCAATATTTCATAGTTTAGAGTAGGATGATAAGGTTAATATGTGGGCAAATTAAAATACCAGATAACAGAAGATACTTACAGAAGAAACTGCTCATGGCAATTAAAAGATTACTTTTCTTAAGCTGCTAGGTGATTAGAAATACAGTAATAAGTAATGCTGGAGGGGATGTGGAAAATTAGATACACTAATGTACTTTTCGTGGAGTTGTGGATTGGTCCAACCATTCTGGAGAACAATTTAAAACTATGCCCAAAGGATAATAAAACTGTGCATACCCTTTGACCTAGCAATTCCACTACTAGATCTATATCTCAAAGGATCAAAAGGAGAAGAAAAAGAACACATTTATAGCAGCTCTTTTTGTGGTGGCAAAGAACTGGAAATGGAGGGCATACACATCAATTGAGGAATGACTTAGCAAGTTGTGGTATATGATTGTGATGGAATGCTATTGTAGTATAAGAAATTACAAGGGTAAACGATTTCAGAAAAACCCAGGAAAACTCATGTTAATTGATGCAATATGAAGTGAGCAGGACCAGCGTTGTACAAGTAACAACAATCCTGAAAGGATAACCTTCTATGAAAGACTCTGCTACTCTAGTCAAGACAATGGTGTAAGATAATTCCAAAGGACTCAGTATAAAAAGTGCTATTTACCTCTGAAGAGACAACTGATAAACTCTGAGGACAGATTGAGGTGTATTTTTTCACTCTTTTTTTTCTTGATTTTTTTGCATCTAATATGGAAATATGTTTTGCATGACTTCACATGCATAATTAATATCACATTGTTTGATTTCTCTATGGGTGAGAGAGGGACTAGAAGGAAGGAAAGAGTTTGAAACTCAGATTTAAAAAATGAATGTTAAAATAAATCAAGTAAAAAAAAGGAGTATAGTAGTAGGGCTAAGAAGAGAACCAGGAGAGGCTAAATTCAGTCATATTCTAGTTAGTTAATGATCCCTCTGTTGATAGTTAACGGGAGTTACTAGTACATTGAAACTAACTACTAATTTGCTGAACTCACCCCCTACTTGCTAAGAACATAAGTTTCATTAACCTTCCTCCTCTCATCTAAAAGTTTCTCCTTATCTTCACTTGTGTTTTGCCACTTTTTGTTTGGTTTCTGAAGAAGGCTTCCTTTCCAAGGCTAAACTCTTCATTTACATTCATGTAGTCATCCCTTCCAGACTTTTTCCGCAGTCTTGTTCCATCAATCATCCTTTAACTTCCCATTTGCACTAGCTCATTCTCCTCCAACTTCAAATGTGTTTTCCTGTCCTAAACAACGATCATCAGCATACCTTCTCAGAACCATGAACTACTGCCCCATCTCTCACCTTCCCTCGGAATCTAAACGTCTCAAAAGAAATTTTTATCTACTGCCTAAACTTCCTCACAACTCAATTCACTTCTCAGCCTTTTAAAAATCTGACATTTGCTCCTAGCACTCCACTTATGTTGCCCTATCCAAGGAAATCAATTATTATCTCCCAATTAAATGGCCAATTTTCAAGTTATCTTAAAAAAAATACTGTTTTTGATACTTTGACTATTGCCTTCTTCAAAAACTTCCCTTTTTTGGCTTCCAAGAAAGTGTTCTCTTTTATCTATTACTATGTTTCTTCCTCTTTTAGGGGCTCTGCTTCCAGGTTACCATCTCCTTACTTTTAAATTCAATTTTGTTTTAATTTGAGGTCCATGTATTCTTTCTCCTTCCCTCTCTAATCCCCATTGCCATTGAAAAAAATTTAAAAAGAAGTATTACAAACATGCATAGTCAAAAAAAATGAATTCTTGCATTGGCCATATTAATCTACCTACCTACCTATCCATCTATCTATCTATCTATCTATCTATCTATCTATCTATCTATCTATCTATCTATCTATCTATCTATCTATCCATCTGTCTCTCTGTCTCTCTGTCTGACTATACTTCAGTCTGTACTCTGAGTCTCTCACATCTCTACTTGAAGGTATGTAGCATGTTTCATTATGAGTCCTCTAGAATTATGGATGATTCCATTGTGTTGATCAGAATTCTTCAGTCTTTCAAAGTTGGTTGTCGTTATAGTATTATTATTGTATAAATTGTTCTCTTGGCTTTCCTCACTTCATTTGGTATCAGTCAATACAAATCTTCCCAGGTTTCTCTAAAGCCATTCCTCTTACTCATCCAACACATCTCATAAGTCACTGAATTTATAGAATCATAGATCTAGAGCCAGAAGGGACCTTGGAGGCCTTCCAATCAAATATCCCTATTTTAATTATTTTAATGCTATTTTTATTTAATTTCTTCTATGAACAAGAATCTATTTCCCCCTTTCTGTTATTGGATGAAAATATAAAAATCAAACCCATGTAATAAATTTTCATCATCATGCTAAACAAATCCCCACATTGGCCATATACATACAAAAGCATACGAACACACATGTATGTGTGTTATACATGTATATGCACACACATATATGTGTATGTGTGTACATACATGTATTATATTATATATTTTATAATAAACATGCACACATAAAAATATGTATCTACATGTATGTGTATGTACACACAAATATCAGTCTATCATCTGTCTATCCATTATCTATCCATCTATCTATCTAATCAGTCTGTTTCCTGAGGCTATGGCCCTCTTGTTGGAAGATAAATGAGGTAGCATGTTTTGTCATTGATATTCTGGAATCGTAGTTTGTCAGGGCAGTTAGGTGCCACAATGGAGTGGATACTGGACATTGAGTCAGGAGGTTCTGAATTCAAGTCCAGCCTTAGACACTACCTGTGTGATTCTGGGTCATGTAACCTCCCTCTGCCTTAGTTTCCTCATCTATCCTCATTTATATAAATATATATAAATAATAACATCTACCCCCTGGGAGCTGTAGTCACAATCCTGCACTCAGGTGGTCCAGACCATGGGCTTATCCTCTTACTGGAAGCAGCAGTGGGATTTGACAGCCCTCTCAGTGTCTCAACACCCTGTTAAGGATCACGCTACTCATGTCCTGTTGTGAGGAAGGACTTAGAAAAGGTGCCCTAAAAATTGTCTGCTTACCCTAGCCTGGCCTGATTACTACAGCAGTCAAGAACTCTACTCTGCAGTCAAAACATCAACAAAAAAAGGCATAAAAACTTCTGCAAAGATGATTCCATTCACAATTGGTACATGGAATGTGTGCACACAAAATCCAGACCTGAAAGACAAATGGCTCTTGTTGGGAGAAAATTCAGTAGACATTTTATCCAAATAACTGTCCTGAGTGAAACAAGTCTGGCAAAAAAGGGTCAGCTTACTGAAGTTGGAGAAATACTCATTTTTTCAGCCTGGCTGCAGTGAAGGGGAGTCCTGTGAAGCTGGTGTAGGTTTTGCAATCAAAACTAATCTGGTCAACAAGTGCTCAGCAGGCTCATGGCAATGTACTTGCCACTTGATGGAAAATGTCATGCCACCATCATCAGTACCTATGCTCCCACCATGACAAACCCTGATGAGATCAAAGAAAAGAATTTATGAATACCTAGAGACCTTTATCATCAATGTGCCAAAAGAGGATAAGCTTATAATTATGGGTGACTTTAATGCCAGAATAGACTCAGACTAGCAGGCAAGGCAGGGAATCCTTGGGAGAAATGGAGTTGAAAACAACCATAGCAATGGTCGCTTACTATTGAATACTTGTACATCTCATGATCTCATCACCAAGACTGACTTCCATCTACCTAAATGCATTAGAACTTCCCAGATGTACCCTCACAGCAAATATTGGCATTTAATAGACTATGTGATTGTAAGGAGAAGAGACTGACACAACGTGAGAGTGGCCAAGACAACGTGTGGCACAGAATGCTGGAAGGATCATAGACTTATCTTCTCCAAGCTAAATATTCACATTCAACAAAACCAGTGGTTCAAAGGATAAACCACTACCAGAAAAATTAATGTCAACATATTAGAGTGCTTCTTTGAGCAGAATTTTTTTTTTCCTCCCTTGAAAGGATTAGTTGATTAGTGATAGGAGCATGAACCTAAAGATAAGGGCTGAATACTTCCATAGTGTTTTCAACAGACTGTCATCAATCAATGTTGAAACCGTTGACTGTTTACCTCAGGTAGAAATCAATCCCTCCCTAGCTGAAGTTCCAACCTAAGAAGAGGTTTTGCACGCCATTAGGGTCCTATCTCATGCCAAAACACCTGGTACTGATTCTATTCCAGCTGAGATTTACAAGGTATGGGGGTCTATTGCTTATACAAAAGCTGACTGAAAGTTCCAGGTTATATGGCAAGAGGTTATCCCCTAGGGGTTCAAGGACACCTTCATTGTCCATCTGTATAAAGGTAAAGGAAATAGATTTCCCTGAGACAATCCCTGGGGAAGGGGGGTGGAGTCTCTCTCAGTCACTACTGGCAAGATTCTTTTTTTTTTTTTTTTATAACTCAAATCAAGAATTTATTAAGTATCTGCTATGTGCAAGGCACTCTACTCAGCAACAGGGACACACTGGGACAAAAACACGTCTCTGCCCTTGAGCTTACATTCTACTACAGGGGAAAAGGAGAGATATACAACAACATGAATATAGATAAGTGTATACAAAGGAAATAGGATGGAGTCCAACAACCAGGGAGGTCAGGAAAAGACTCATGTAGGTGTTTCATGTGAGCTGAGCCTTTAAGAGTTAGGGATTCCAAGAGGTAAAGGTGAGGATGAGCATTCCAGGCATAGGCATAAGGTAGAGAAGCAGGAAATGTAATGTCATGTCCAGCAAATAGACCAGTTGGGGATGAAACCTAATAATACATAGAAAGTAACGGGAAATATGTCTAAAAAATTAGGCTGGAGCCAGAGTACAGAGGTTTCAGTGCTGAACAGAGGAGCTTGTATTTTAGCCTATTCTAGAATACACTATGATCCTCATATACAAAATCTACAGAAATACCAAGATTAAATAAAATGTTTTTTTCTGAGTTTATTACTTAAAAAAAAAAAAAACAACAAAAAAAACTAAAACAAAGACTCTCAACCAGTCATGGCTCCAGTCCCTCCCTTTTCCCACATTCCCTAATCTTTCTCCAGGCCCTATTCACAAAACTTAATCTGTTTTCACAGAAAACCTACATTGGGGTAAAGGTAAGGAAAAGGGTAGAAGGCAGTAGTATCATCTAAGCTCCACCCAGTGAGAAAGGGGAATTTCATTGCCCAGAGATCTATACTGGGTGGAGATTCACAGAATCCAACTGACAGAAGGCAGGAAAAGAGGAGAGAGGGAAGCAAAAGTTGGGAGCTAAGGGACCACTCACTATGTCACACTCATAATGACTTGGGGATGGGGGAGACATCAGGTGAACCACAGGGTATCTTGCTATAAAGGGCATTTCTCAGCTCTCCTATTGCTGAAGGTGAGGGAGGGGGGGTTGGAGGGCACCACTAACAAACAAAAATGGAATCAAGATTGTGTCCTTTTTCAAAACTATCCAGGGCTCACAAGAACCACAAGTAATACTTGAAGGGGGCAAATTGTGGGTGAACAGCACCAATTAGGTTTCCATTACAACTTATCCGGGGAAAGTCACTTATTGAGAAAGAGTAAAGGGATACAGCATTGAAATTACAACCCCTCCCCCCCACCTCTAACAGAGAAAAAGACAGATGATGTAGATCAATGATTGAGAAACCTCCCAGACCACTACTGATGTGGAATGCTGCATACACTGTGAGATGTGGTCCATTTGATAGTTTGTGTAAGTGATTTTCTTTGTTACAAGCCAGAGTTGGGGGAGGGCGTTACTGGGAAGTGACAGTGGCATAAAAACCAAAAGTATCAATAAAGCATTATTAAAAAAAAAAAACAAAACCCTCCTCTGACACTCCTCCCCCCACCCATTTTCCCAGAGCCCCAGGTAAGGGAGGGAGAGGATCAGGCTCAGGCTCCTTCCTTGGCCAGAGATGCTGGGCACAAACACCTTAGAGAAGCCAACGAAGAACAACAGGGCAATGGGCTTCCAGGATAGAAAAGGTCCACTGGAGCCTGACTGGTGGAAGGCACAGTTTTACAATGGAGGTCCATTCACTCCTGGGTGGTAGAAGGCACAAATATCCTCATAGCGACAATGGCCCTTTGAGAAATGTCTGCAGACAGGGTGGTTGGATTTATCTGTTCTATCACCTTCCTGGACTCCATCCTTGAACTGAGGGGCGTTCTTGGGCCAGGGGATGTTCTTAGATGTATGGTGACTATTGCCCCCTCCAAGGTTTCTCCATCCATTGGGAGGACCATTCCTGGCATGGTCCCCATAGCCTGTTCCCCACCTAGGTTCTGGATCCTCATAGGCCCAACGGCTATGTGGGTATGGTCTAGGCCTGGGTCCTGAGCCCCCTCTCATTGGGCATCCTCCCCAGAAAGGAAGTGGAAGGCTCAGGAGTGGGGGAATCACTGGTCCCCTTAAACTCTGAGGGCCTCTGTGGAAGCCTGGATCAGGGCCACCAAACTTCCCATTGGCTATGGGTGGAGGGCCCAGGAGGCTGGGTGGAACAGCGGGGCTCCCACTCTCCTCATCCCCACTCTCCTCGGGGTCGGGTGGCCGCTGCTTTCCCCTCTTGGGCGTCACAGCCAGTGTAATAGCAACGATCAGAGTCCTACTGGCAAGATTCTTGCCAGAGACTACTTTAATAGGCTGATTCTTCACCTGGAAGATGGTCATCTACCTGAGAGCCAATATGGTCTCAGAAAGGAATGATAGATATGGTGTTTGCTGCCTGACAACTTCAAGAGAAATGCCAGGAGTATAACATTTTTAGATATTACCAGGGCTTTTGATTCAGTCAGTCATGAGGACTTGATGCCGTGTTCATCCTCATTGAAAACATTTGACAACATAGCTGAAAACATCATGCTAAAAAGCGTGGGAGCAAGTACACAGCCCTGTTTCACTCCCTTGGTGACTGGGAAGGCATGAGAGCATTGTCCACTATCCAGAACCCAGGCAAAAATGCCAGTTGAAATTGATGTATAATACTGATGAACTTCTCTGGGCAACCAAATTTTGACATAATTTTCCATAAGCCCTCACGACTAACAGTGTCAAAGGCTTTGGTCAGATCCACAAATGTTGTGTACAGACCTCTGTTCTGCTCCTGGCATTTCTCCTGGAGTTGTCAGGCAGCAAACACCATATCAACTGCTCATCTGCCCTGTTTTTTTTTTTTTTTTTGTTTCAATATTTTATTCAAGTTATATTTTTAAGTGGTGGTAAGTACAGCATTTGGAGGGGAATATTCCACATAACATGGAAGATTCTAAAATGTATCCATTAATTGCTAAAATAAATTAGAGTGAGAATACAACAGAAGTCCAATTTTGATTCCAAGCGATGTTACTGTGTGAGCACAGTTACACAGACTATTTCCTGCTTATGGTTCTGTGTACTAGCAGCTTCTTTATATGTAACTCAGCCAAAGCGAATGAAACCACAATGAGACTGGGAATTAAGTACTACATTACTGGTTTAGTCACATCAAGCTGGCTCCACAAAGGTACAAAGTGGGCACCTAAAGGATGCTGCAGACAACTTTTGGCAGAAGTAACTAATCAAAGCTGGAACAATTCATGAGGATTTGACTTAAAAAAAAAAGAGTCCCCTTTTCAGACAAATTTTCTCTCCATCAAGGAATGAACCCCTTTCTATCCACTTAGGATAGATGTGTAGACAAATTGACTGCAATGGACCATGAATTCTCAGGAAGTAAAAATTTCATTCATTTTATCAGGTCACATTTACTCAATGCCTACTTATCATTGCCTTCCACTAGCAGCTATCTCTAGATAAAAAAAGTGGCTCAATACATCCTTTCAATCCTTAGAAAATTCTGAAAGCTGTCGTGGGAATCATCACAAATCCCCTCAAAAGTCTGGAGCTGAAAGGACCTTTTTTTCTGAGTTGAGTTTCTTCTCTATCTCTGAAAGGATAACACTTTAAAGCTGCATCATCTTTAACCTAGAGATCTAACATGATTGCTACGTAGCAATACTTGCATCCCAGACATTCAACATTAAAAGGTACACTAATTTCTGAAGGTAGCTATTCTGCAAAATATTTTAAAATTAAGTGATTGTACAACTTCTTTTATGCTTGAAATTCTAGTCCTAGACCAAGCTTGTGGTCAATGACCAGCACTGCCATTCTTGCTGTCCAGTAAATTTGATAATGCCAGTTTGACACCTGATTTTAGAGTCTGGGTGTAACCTAAGCCTGTCAGGCTAGAATTCTTCACTTTAGCAGAGGGTCAATCTGATATTTGGCTGCTATTCCAAAACAGGGTATTATTATTTCTGGCTGTCCAGGCTAGGTTGACAACAGTTTGCAACGTCTTGTTCACATTCTGATAAATACGAGTCCCCAAATTCTGTGCCATGATCCACACTGATGTGCAGCTGGAATTCATCGCTCTTGTAGTCAACAGCAAAGTTGCTCTGGGTCACCCGAGATTTAAAAGTTTCAAAATTCATCTGGTAGCCTGCCAACCAGCCCTCATAGCCAAATACCATAGCTCCTTGTATTGAAGGTCCAGAAATATCAAAATGCATGTCACAGCCGAGATTGATATGTTTCCGCTTATATCCTGACTTAATCTTAGCATTATTTTTCCCGGTGTTAGGTGAGAAGGACGAATCGAAGGTCAGCTTCAGTCCAAGTGCAAGCTGATCCTCAACAGTAATTTCAGTGCCCAATGTATTGTCTGTGTTCCATTTTTCTATGACCACTTGTATTTTGTTTCCAAGCTGCCTGAAACTTTGCTGGTTTCAGTGTTTGTTGAACCCGAACTTGTGAATTCCAGCCCATTCTCAGATTTTGTTTTCAGATCCAGTTTTGTTAAGCCAAATCCATAACCCTTTGTAAATATATCTCTGGCAGATTTTCCAAGGTCAGCATAAGTAGGTGGCACAGTCATTTTCTTTCTCTCCTGGTGGACACAGCGGGAGCAGCAGTGGGTGTCCTCCTCATCCCTTTCTGAAGCCACACTGGCACTCGAGTAGATGATCATCTTCCAGGTGAAGGACAGGTCTATTACGGGGGATTCTAGCAAGAATCTTGCCAGCAATGACTAATAGAGAGACCCCTCTGTGATTGTCACAGGGAAATCTCTTTCTTTTACTTCTATTGAAATGGACAATGGAGGCATCCATGAAATCCTGGGGAATAACCTTCTCTTGCCATATAACCTGGAAAATTTCAGTGAACTGTCTTAGGAAGATTCTGAATATCACTTGGCAGATAAAATACTAGACACTGAGGTCCTTACTTGAACTAAAACTGCCAAGCATTTAAACTATGCTTCAGAAAGTCCAACTCCAGTGGGCTGGTCACGTTATTCAAATGCAAAATGTACACTTGCCAAAAAGACTATTTTATGGAGCATTCTCATGGGGCAGATGATCACATGGTGAGCAGAAGAAGTTATAGAAAGACACTCTCAAGGTCTCTCTCAAGAACTTAGGAATTGATTGTGTGACATGGGAGACCCTGGCACAGGACTGCTCAGCATGGTGTGTCCACATTAGAGAAGGTGCTATGTTCTACGAGCAAAGCAGAATTGAAACAGCTCAAAGGAAACATAGCATACATAAATTCAGAGTATCCTCCCCAAATGTTCACATGCAGTATCTGTGGTAAAGCATTCTGACCTCATATTAGTCTGATAAGTCATAGTTGGACAGGTTGAAACTTAATTTTATCATAGTGCTGTCATTTTGGTCCTCTGCAAGAATGAAAGATAACAACCATGAGGACTTATGAAAATTCACATCAAAATTTGATTGACCAGAGAAGTTCATCAGTGTTATACATCAATTTCATCATGACATGCTTGCCTTGGTTCTGGATAATGGATGATGCTCTTGTGCTTTTCGCAGTCACCAATGGAGCTAAACAAGACTGTGTGCTTGCTCCCATGCTTTTTAACATGATGTTTTCAGCCATGTTGTCAAAAGCCTTCAATAAGAATGAACATAGTACAAAATTCTTCAACTTGTAAAGGTTACAAGAGAGCATTGGTGCATGATCTTTTGTTTGCAGATGACTGTGCACTCAATGCAACCTCTGAAGCTGAGATGCAACAAAGTATGGATCTATTCTCTGCTGCTTATGCTCATTTGGTCTAACAATTAACACCAAGAAAACACAGGTGCTCCATAAGCCAGTTCCATACCATCCATTTGTGGAATGATAAGTTACAGCAAATGGAGAACTTTTGAATACTGTGGATAAGTTCATTTACCTTGGTAGTATACTTTCCAGGGATGTACACATAGATAATGAGGTTGACACATGCATTGTCAGAATTGGCTTAGTATTTGGGAGGCTCCAAAGCAAAGTATGGGAGAAAAGAGGTATTAGACTGCCTACCAAACTGAAAGCCTACAGAACTGTTGTTCTGACCTCATTGTTATATGCCTATGAAACCTGGACAGTGTACCAGTGCCATGCCAGGAAACAGTCACTTCCACTTAAATTGTATTAGGAAGACTAAAGATCACCAGGCAGGATAAGATACCAGACACTGAGGTCCCTTCTTGAACTAAACTGTCAAGCATTCAAACTCTATTTCAGCAAAAAAAACTTTAATGGGCTGGCCACGTTGTTCAAATGCCAAACATATGCTTGCCAAAAAGACTCTTTTATGGAGAACTCACCCAGGGCAAGTGCTCATATGGTCATCAGAAAAATTGATACAAGGACACTCTTAATGTCTCCCTGAAGATCTTCAGAATTAATCGTGTGGCACGGGAGACACTGGCACAGGACCTCCTAGCATCAGAGAAGGTGCTGTGCTCTATGAGCGAAGCAGAATTGAAGTAGCTCAAAAGAAATATGAGATGTGCGAATTTAGAGAATCCATTCCAAATGTTTACATGGACTATTTGTGCCTGACCTGTGGTAGAACATTCTGAGCTCATATTGGTCTGATCATCCACAGTCAGATGCAGTGTAACTTGATTCTAACAAAATGATGTCATTTTATTTCTGCTCAAGAAAGAAAGACAATAAACAACAACCATGTGAAAGTTTAACCTCATCCTTAGGATCTTCATCTGGAAAATGAAGATAATAATAGCACATACTTTACAGTGTTGTTGTGAGGATCAAAGGTAAAAATGCATGTTAAAGATTTTCCAAATGTTAAAGTAATTTATAAAACTCAGTTATTATATACTAGCTGAAGAGATATAAGCCCCATCCTTTTCTACCTCAGTATCATTGTTCCTGTTGGTTTTTCTTCTTCTGGTTAGAAATCCCTTTCTCATTGTCTCTGGGTTGTCTAATTTCTACCCTTTCTTTGAGGTCTAGCTCAGATGTTGTCTTCTGCATGGAACTCTCTCCAAAGTAATCACTCCTTCTTCTGAACTATTAATAGAGAATATCTTAGCTTTGTTTTGCTGTTTACAATATTCCACCTTGGACCAATATTTTATATATATATATATACATACATACATACACATATACACATATATACATACATATATATGTCCTTTTATTATTTAGAATAATAATAATAGTCTAAGTTCTATAAAGACAGGGGACATTTCATTTGCTTCTTTGCATTCTCCATTGAACCTGTCACAGTAACCAATAAAATTATAAATACTTTTTCTTAAAAGAATGAGTGACTGAACAAACAAATACAAATTATCATGAGATAAAATAAACAAGACTTGAATACTTACTGTGTGTAAAGTACTTATTTTCCTCAGTAGCTACCAGAGCTCAGACTATCCTCACTTCTGTTTTAGAGACGAAGCAAGAGAGTCAAAGAAAGGTTGTCTTTCCTTAGTAGTCTAACAAACTTCTTGAGAGCAGGGGCAATGTATTATTCATGTTTCTCTTTCCTCTGCTACCTAGCACTATATTCTGTGCATAGTTGTGATTAATCAGAATTTGTTGAGTGAATGAATAAATAAAGACATGAATGTTATACAAGTAGATATTTCCAGGGGGCAGCTAGATGGTGTAGTTGACAGAGTGATAGGTCTGAAGTCAGGATAACTCATCTTCCTGAGTTCAAATCCAGCCTTAGACACTTACTAGCTGTATGACTCTGGTCAAATCACTTTACCCTGTTTGCCTCAGTTACCTCATTTATAAAAATGAGCTGGAGAAGGAAATGGTAAATCACTAAAATCCCAAATGGAATTGCGAAAAATTGGACATGACTGAAATAACTAAATAACAAGATACAAGTAGATTTGAAAACAAATCAAAGATATGGATTTGACTTTGAGTAGAACACAAGAACATCTCTGTTCTAGGAAAACTGGCATTTCACTGTATCATTTTCCTCTGAAAGGAGAAACAGACCTGATGTTCCCTCACCTAGCTTCATTCAAGAAAGTACATATGCCAATTATCAAATGATCCCATGTGTTTTACATGATAAAAATAAGAACCTTATGAATTTTGGGTAAAATATGTAACTAGAGTAACTGAGTAATCTGACAACTTTAGGAATGATGACAATATTTTGTTCACTAGATAAATATTTTTATTTGTCAACATTCTTTAGAAGGTAGGCTGATTAGAATAAACTTTCCTTAGCATTTCTGTAACAACAATTTCTTAACTTATAATAAAACACATATTTTTTGTTTAATTTAGTTCTAAAATATTAGACACTAGTTGTTTTCAAACCCTTGTCAGGAGATGGCATAATCCCCAGCGACTTGAATGGTTTTATTTTGGACAACTAAATCACTTAGTTATTTAGTCATATGCTGGCCCTAATGGCTAACTTCTGGGAAAACATCATATAGCTGGTGGAAATAGAGTGTTGTTTTTTATTGATTCAAAGGATAAAAATCATCTAAAACTCTATAGAGTCAAATATAATTTTTTTAAACGTAAAGCTGTTTTTCCATAAACTTGTGAAGAACTATACTAATTGCCTGAATAAGGTGAAAGCAAAGTTGCTAATGACTGTATACTAGCTAAATAGTTCAATGGTAGAATCTGTCACAACTGAATTCACTGGTTCTTTGAATGAAGTTGACCATATTGGGACATTTTTTGTTTTGTTTGGACTGACTTGATTGGTTAAATTATACTAAAAAAAATAGTCATTTCTAAAGTAAAGCAAGAGAAAAAGTGATAACTTGGACACTGCCTACTACAGCAATTATGACTTTGTTAGTCAAATGTTTTTTAAGCTTTTTAAGAAGTTGTGCTTCAATACATGGCTGGGCCAATGATCTCATCCCCTTAATGATGAAAAACACAAATCATCCATACCCTCTTATTTAGCTTTTGTCCCCATCTTCCCCTAAATCCTCCCTAGGAGATTTACTCCAAGTGCTAGGTAACCTATCTCAAGATCCCTTGTTCATTACTTTCTTGGTAGTGTAGCGTGTAGACTTTCCATATGTTATCAATCTCTTCTGACATGATTGGCTCTGCTTCCTTATTGACATCTTTTGATCCATCCTTAGTGCCTTCTTCCTTTTCGGAAAGGGGCTGCCTATTTACAGCAATTGAAGACATGCAGAAAAAAATATACATTGTTAGAGTATCTGGTTCAAATGGTGAAGGGTTATGAGTTATTGAAATACTTTTTCAAGTGACTTCTAACTTCTAAAACCTAAAATTCTGCACTTAAATTAAGCTTCATTTTTAAACCAAATCAACCAAACTTTTCTCATATAAATTCAAATTAATGGAATGATTTTTACATCATGTTATTATCTGTCTTTTTACTTGCACTTCACATTAATAAGCTGGAAATACTTTTAAAAACCTTTGCAATATAGAACATAGCTTCCAAATGTTTCTGCTAATGTTTTGTTCATAAGCACCTAGCAATAGCCATTTCCAGATAATTGGCCTCATACTAAAAGCTTTTTGTTCCATTACAGAGGGGAAAAAAATAAACATTTGTGTTAGCACACCCAATAAAATGTGTGTCTGTTAATTAAAGTTCAGTGATGCTAGTTTATTATGGCTTTCATCTTTTGAAAACAAAATAATGTTGGCAACCAAATAACAAACTAATTTCAATTTAGTCTTGCTGTCTAAGTACACTGTTCTGGTGTGATCTCCAGATGAACTCTTCCATAATCTCTAGAAACTGCAGTGTAGTACTTCATGTCACATATTAATGAATCAATAAATACATATTTAAATGTTTCATTTCCTACCAGGTTGTACTCCCATGAATTTCATGATTGCCTACCTTCCTGTCCCTGCTCTAGGAACCTCATCATTTTGTAAGATCACATCAACCCTGAAACTCATATCTCTTTAGTATTTTCTGCCTTTGGGACTACTCCCACCCTCAGATTGGATAGTGAGGAATTCCCAAATCATTCATTTAAGGAGGGCACCTGGCTGACCATGTGTTCATTTTCCACCCAACTGTATTCCTATGTATTCATCATAATCTGTACTAGATACCCTCTATCTACTCCCACCCTACTTTCCAGCTTCTTTTTATGTCCTATTTTCCTCATTAGACTGTGAAATTGAGGGTAGAGACTGCGTTTTGCCTTTCTTTGTATCTCCAGGACTTAGCAGTTTTTGAAATATAGTAGGTGCTTAATAAACGTATGTTTCCTGACTGCCTACTATGTGCCAGAAGCACTGTGTTAGGTGTTGGGGATAGTTTTATTGAGACTTTAAGGTCCCAATAAAATAAATGTTTCAAATAGTTTCAGATAATATATTTCATTTGTCATTAGGTAGTGTTTGATCTTTGTTCTCAAAGAGGATCATGACATCAAGACGATGACATGACTTGTGCTTGACTTTGATTTGACTGAGGGAGGGCTGTGCAAGGTCACCAGCCTCACTTCTCCTCCAGAGCCATCTGGGTCCAGTGGCCTGATATTCATCATTATGACTGGAGATGGCCCAAGATGCAATGTATGACCCTAGTCATTTTAGCCTAAGGTCTTGTCAGATTCTTGCTTTGAGTGAGATACACCCATTCAATGAATAGGCCTCTTTAAGTAGTTACTAATAGGATGGCCCCTTTTAATAAAGGAAAAAAAAATCAGACTGGGAAGGGAAGACCCCCAGGATTGCTGGGTAAAAGAGAAACAGTTACTATTTAGTATTTACATTCCCTCTGTGCTAGGTGGGCCAGGACGTATTGTTCAATCTATGAGCTCCAAAGAGAATTGGGCTTAAGACTTGGTCTTTGAGTAAGAAATCTAGCCAGTAAACCCAAAGCAAAAAAGGTAGTTTTTTGCCATTGAAGTGTGATTGGGTATAGTACCCCAGGCAAGGACCGAGAGGAGAGAAGAGGAAAGGAGAAGAGGGAAGAGGAGAGGAAAAGAGATTATCCTTCTAAATTATCATTAACTTAAGATAGGTCATGTAATGACTTTTTCTTTATCTGTAGAAATTTACGATAGACTCCTTCAAACTATTTTATCATTCTTCTGTATGTCAAATGTATAATAATATCAATGTACCATTTTAGGATTGTGCTTTTCTCAATGAGTAGTATCAAAATATTATTTTGGTCTCATGTCCTTACAGTACGTTTAGTAGTTGTTAAGTACTTCCTTTAAAAAATATGGTGATTTACGATGATGACTCTAGGTCACTGTACTTGAGTCTGAGCAATCAAAAATTTTCACTCCTTTAAATTTTTAATGGGCTTTGTTCACTTTGGACCTTATGCTGTGGCCTTACCCAAACATTATTTTTTTGAATATGCACATTTCCATAATAATCCACCGACTCAATGGAAGAATATATCAAAATAGCTGTCAGACTGACTTCACTGGCGTTTGAATGAAGTTGCCTGTGTACGTATACTTGTTTGTTTTGGCTCATTTGGCTACTCAGTGAAAAATGTTAACGTTTTAGGGGGAGATGGACATTGTTTTTTTCCCCTTTACATAGATGTAGTTGACCCCTCCTCTAATTAAGATGACACATCTTATAGCCATCATCTATATAGACTCAGGTGAACAAAATGCTAAAAGAGCTTTGTTTTAGCCCTTTTTTCTGTTATGACTTGCCCAGATGGGAAGAATATAGGATGAGAAATTTCAGACTGAACATGGTTTTTGATTTCACTTACTTAAATTTCCTGGCAAAATAAGATTATTCATTAAGAAGAAATAATGTTCTCTTCATTAAGGAAAAATGTTTACTTACTGGGAAAATATCCATTTCTAGTTCTGAAGAACTGTAATCCAGGTGTCTGAAGAAACGCCCCAGGAGAGCTGATGGAAAACATAGAGAAGCTGGAGTTTATATTAAGTGGGGGAAAAACTTGCCAAGCATCTGGAGAAATGATTTGGGGAAATGGGAGACCAGGTTGAAAAATCCCCCACCAGACAGACTGAGTAATACAAGGAGACTGAACAACTTTATAACAGACAGACTAATTAAAAGTAAAAGAAGAGAGGAATATACTATTGATCAAAATGATATTATTATTATTATTATTTAAGGTACAGTGTAGTGAAATCTCTACCTCTGCCAATGATGGGAACGTTGGACCAGAGAACAGTACAGGAGCAGACAGCTTAAGGGAGCCAATGGCTGGGCTTGCACTGCTCTGAGTGGTTACCTACTATTTACCATGATGGCCATCTAAGATCTGAGATATGCATAGATAAAACTGATGTCGAAATCAAAAGGTGACAAGAACGTAATATGAGAATGAAGAACTTGAATTAGTTGTAAGAATAGAGTGTATCACAATATTATGTCTATTTTGTTAATGTCTTATTTTCTTAAAGAATCAATAGGGTAAATGTAAGACATATTTCACAGGGTTTGGGAGGTCATTGTATCAGTAAGCACCCTGACATACACAGGGGGAGAGCTGCTTTCACATGTTCTTTGATCTGTTTCTCTAAAAGAAAAGCAACTTGTGAGGAGTTGACAGTCACTTTAATCAGGTGCAGGTATCAGAAAATCAAAATCAAAATTTCAGAGAATCAAAAATCAACAGGTAGTGCTTCCAAACTGCCTGACCATTAACATACATACTTCTTTGCCAGAGAGGGGAGCACCAACATCTGGGGTTTCAAAGCCAGGGGTTCCTTAGTGGCTTTTCAGTCTTGCCTGGCACACCAAGCTTCTTCCAAAAACTAAGCCCCAAAGTAAAACTTCACCCTCAGAGTATTCTTACTGCTTTTAGAGCCAGAAGGCATCCCAATCCTCAAGAACCAGTGCCTCATTAACAAAAGGTGTGGACTTTCCTACAAACTCTCCCTAAACAAACTTCCCTTAATGGGCAGGCCCATTAATGGATGGGGAAGATCTTTAATAACATTAATAATACAAATACATATACTGTTTCTAGTTAAAGAAACTCTTTTTTCTGTACTTTACTCCTAGTAAAGTAAATAAAAAACTCTTGGTTAATAAAGGCAAGATTCAATCACAGGTATTATACTTCTTGATTAAACTAAAACAAAAACAGCAAAAGATCCTACTTTGCTGGCCCTTACAGTCAGCTAGTGAAATCCCTTCATCTAATATCTAAATCCACTCATTCCACACATGAAGAAATTGAGGCTAAACTAAGTAGCCTAGTGCCCAAATAATACTTTGAGTGGGTTAAACCTTATAGGCAAAGTCTTGGATGTGGAATACAGATGAATATTATAGTTTAGATCAGGTATGACCTTAGAATAATGGATCAAAGCCCCTTGATCTTGACCATAAATACATTTTTCTTAAAGGCTATTATACTGAACAGATGGAATGTAGGGCTGGAATCAACCACTGATGTATTAAATATTGCTCTTGTGTGGAGAGGTACAATGAGAATGACCCTGAAACTAACTCAGAAAGAATACTCTATTATTTTGAAGGGATCATTTGGAACATTTTGGTGGGTAGATTTGGAAAACTATTTAGGAATGTGCTTAATGTAGCCCTCAACCTTCAAATGCATCAGAAGACTTTTCAAGTCCTGTTGGATCTAAACTGTTGGTGGAGGGTTTCTTGGATCATTGAACAGAGAGAAGATGATGGAAAAGCATCTTGAAGATCCTGGAAATCTATTGGTCACTTCATATATTCTATCAGGCACAATGATATAGGCAAGCTAAACTTATTATGGAGCAAAACAGAACTGGTGCACAAGCAGTTTCATGACAATGGTTCACATCAGGTTTAATTCTTCATATTTGCTGCAAAAAACTTTGGAGGGTTAGTGTGTTAAGTATTATAGAATTGAACACACTCCCTCCCTTAAGCCCAAGTGGGAAAGGCTCCATATATGTCGCCAGGAATAGGGCCTTTTGTCTTGTAAGGGACATAGGTGTAGGTCTATGACTCGTCGTACTAATGGAATCTGCAAACCTTATGTACCTGGCAGTGAGATATGTTGAAGTTATCTTTTAAATGTTTTTTATGTGTCTCATAAAAGTTGGAAAGATTTAATCTCCATAATTGTTTGGACAAGGATGCAGAAATAAAACCTACGTTCCGTCTATCTGAAATGAATTAAAGGTGTAGGGATGTTGCACTTTGATCCTTATGGAAATAGGAAGTTTCAAGGTGGTTCAGAATGGCATTGACTATAAAATACATTGAGTGACCATAGTTTCCTTTTTCTGCAAAAGTGAGAACATTGAAACAAAGAGGATCAAAAGGATATGACTAAACGAAAAGATGAACACTATGTTTAATTACATATTATTAGTAGTAGTAAAAAATAAAACTATACGATTTATTTTTTCTTTAATGTTTATTTTGAATTTGCAATTTATTTTTAAAATTTTTTGTCATGAGGATTCATCTTCTGTACATCCTATGTCATCTCCCTCACCACCAATCCCCACACTGACAAATCAAGAAGAACAAAATCTTTGTTACAAACTTTTATAGACCAACAAAACAAAGTATTGCCAAGACCATGTGTAAAAAAGAAGTCTCAATTTATACTCTCAGTACATCAGCACTCTGTCAGGAGGTGGATAGATAGACTATTTCATCATGACTCTTCTGGGATTATGGTCAGTTATTGTGTTTTTTAAATTATTATTTATTTTAACCATACTTCTTAAAATTTCTGAGTTCAAATTCTCTCCCACTCCCTCCTACATCAACTGAGAAGGCAAGCAAATGATATCAGTTAAGTGTGAAATCATGCAAAATGCATTTCCATATTAGTCATTTTAAAAAAAAAAAAGCAAAAAAAAATAGAATGAGAAAGTTATACTTCAATTTCCACTTAGGTTTCATCAGTTTGCTCTCTGTAGGTGGATAGCCCTTTCTCATCATGAATCCTTTGGAACTGTCAGATAATTGTATTGATCAAAGTAGCTAAGTCTCTCAGAGTCGATTGTCATTGCAACATTTTTTTACTTTGCACAAAGGTCTTCTGGTTCTCACTTCACTTTGCATCAGTTCATTTAGATCTATTTTTTTTTCTTAAATTACCCCTTTCATCATTTCCCATAGCACAGCATTACTCTATCATAATCATATACCACAACTCATTACGTCATTCACCAACTGATAAGCATCCCGTCAATTTCCAGTTCCTTGCTACCATGAAAAGAGCTGCAATAAATACTTTTGAACATGTAGGTCCTTTTCCTTTTTTTATAATCTCTTTGGAATGCAGACCTAGTAGTGATATTGTTGGGTCAAAGGATATGCACAGCTGTAAAGCCCTTTGGGCCTAGTTCCAAATTTTTTTCCAGAATGGTTGGACCAGTTCACTTCTTTATGCCTACAGAAATATTTGATTTCTTTTAATTAGATTAATTTTTGGTTTTACTTTGTCTAAGATCAGAATTGCTATCCCTCTTATTTTTTTTATTTCACTGAAACATAAAAGATTTTGCTCCAGTCTCTTACCTCTACTAGGTGTGTCTCTCTGCTTCAGTTGTGTTTCTTGTAAACAAAATGTTGTAGGATTCTAGTTTTTTCATCTACTCTGCTATCTACTTTGATTTTATGGGAGAGTTAATTCCATTTACATTCATATTAATGATTATTACATGTGTATTTTCCTCCATCCTATTCTTCCTCCTGTTTGTCCTCTCTCCTTTCACCATATCTCTTCTAACCAGTGTTTTGCTTTTGTCTACCTCTTTCCCTCATCTGTCCTCCCTTCTGTCAGTCCCCCACCCCTTACTTAATCTGCTCCACTTCTGCTTCCCTGTTGGGTAAGGTAGATGTCTATATTCAACTCATTGTGTATATTATTCCCTCTTTGAACCAGTACTGATGAGAGTACGTTTCAAGTGATGCCCATTGCCTACCCTCCCATCTGCCCCTCCACTGTAATAGATCTTTTTTGACTCTTTGTGTGATATAATTTATTCCATTCTACCTCTCCTTTCTGTTTGTACTCCCCTATCTCATCCCTTAATTGTTTTATGTCACTCCCTCAAATTCAACTCACAGCATATCGTCTGTGTGTGCACATACCTTTTATCTATACTGTTGGTGATACAATTTTTAAGAGTTATAAGTATCAACTTCCTGTGTAGAGATGCGGACAGTTTAACCCTATTGCATCCCTTGTGTTTTCTTTTCCTTTTTTGCCTGTTTATGTTTCTCTTGGGGTTTGATACTGGAGGTCAGTTTTTTGGTTTGTTTTTGGTCTTCTCCATATGAAAGCTTGAAATCCTTCTATTTTTTTTAATGACCATTTTGTCCCTTGATGTGTTAAGCATACTTTTGCTGGGCAAGCGATTCTTGGTTGTAGTCCTAGTTCCTTTGCCTTCCAGAATATCATGTTCCATAACCTCTTATCCTTTAATGTTACAACTGCCAGTTCTGTGTGATAATGTTTGTGATTCCCCAATATTTGAATTAATTCTTTCTGGCCACTCATAATATATTTTTCCTTGACCTGATAGTTCTGAAATGTGGATATAATGTTCCTTGGGATTTTGATTTTGAGATCTCTTTCCTGAGATGATCAGCAGATTCTTTCAATGCCTGTTTTGTCCTCTGGTTCCAGGACATCAGGGCAATTTTCCTTGATAGTTTCTTTTTTAAAAATTTATTTATTTTTAGTTTTCAACATTCATTTCCATAAGATTTTGAGTTTCAAAGTTTTCCCCATTTCTCCCCTCCCCTCGACCCCAAGACACCATGCATTCTGATTACCCTCTTCCCCCTGTCTACTCTCCCTTCTATTACACCCCTCTCTTCTTTTATCCCATCTCCTCTATTTTCTTGTACGACAAGATAGATTTCTTTACCCCATTACCTGTATTTGTTATTTCCCAGTTGCATGTAAAAACAATTATTAATATTCATTTTTAAAACTTCAAGTTTCAACTTCTTTCCCTTCCTCACTCTTCACCCATCCCCACTGAGAAAGTAAACAATTCAATATAGGTTATACATGTATAGTTATGCAAAAGACTTCCATAAAAGTCATGTTGTGAAAGACTAACTATATTTCCCTCCATACTATCCTACCTCTATTTATTCTGTTCTCTCTTTAGAGTTTCCCAAAAGTGGTTACTTCTAATAACCCCCTTCTCCCATTTGCCCTCCCTTCTATCATCCCTCCCTCACTGCACTTCTCCCCTTCTCCCCTACTGTAATGTGTAAGATAGACTTCCATACAAAGTTGAGTGTGCCTGTTGTTTCCTCCTTAAGCCAAATGTGATGAGAGTAAGCTTCACTTTTTCCCTCTCATCTTCCCCCTTTTCCCTTCCATTGAAAAATCTTTTTCTTGCCTCTTTTGTGTGAGAGATTATTTGCCCCATTCCATTTCTCCTCCAAATATATTCCTCTCTCATTCCTTAATTTTATTTTTTTTTTAGATATCATCCCTTCCTATTCAACACACCCTGTGCCCTCTCTCTATATGTATATAATCCCTCCAACTACCCAAATACTGAGAAAAGTCTCAAGTTACAAATATTATCTTTCCATGTAGGAATGTAAACAGTTCAACTTTAGTAAGTCCCTTATGATTTGTCTTTCCTATTTACCTTTTCATGCTTCTCTTGACTCTTATGTTTGAAAGTCTAATTTTCTATTCAGTTCTGGTCTTTTGATCAAGAATGCTTGAAAGGCCTCTATTTCATTGAATGGCTATTTTAACCCTGAAGTATTATGCTCAATTTTGCTACGTCAGTAATTCTTGGTTCCTTTGACTTCTGGAATATGATATTCCTAGCCCTGTAATGCCTTAATGGAGAAGCTGCTAGATCTTGTGTTACCCTGATTGTATTTTCACAGTATTCAAATTCTGGCTGCTTGCAGTATTTTATTCTTGACCTGGGATTCTTTTATTCTTTATGTTACCCTCTGGTTCTAGGGCAGTTTTCCTTGAAAATTTCATGAAAGATGATGTCTAGACTCTTTTTTTGATCATGACTTCCAGGTAGTCCTATAATTTTTAAATTGTCTCTCCTGAATCTCTTTTCCAGGTCAGTTGTTTTTCCAATGAGATATTGCACGTTGTCTGCTATTTTTTTATTCCTTTGGTTTTCTTTTATAATTTCTTGGTTTTTCATAAAGTCATTAGGTTCCATCTCTTCCATTCTAATCTTTAAAGAGTTATTTTCTTCAGTGAGCTTTTGGATCTCCTTTTCCATCTGAACAATTCTGTTTTATAGGGGATTCTTCTTCTCATTGGCTTTCTGGATCTCTTTTGTCTTTTGAGTTAGTCTGTTTTTTAAAGTATTATTTTCTTCAGCATTTTTTGGGGTCTCCTTTAGCCAGCAGTTGACTTTTTTTTTCATGATTTTCTTGCATCACTCTAATTTCTCTTTCTAATTTTTGATCTACTTCTCCTACTTGAGTTTCAAAATTCTTTTTGAGATCTTCTATGGCCTGAGACTAATTCATATTTTTCTTGGAGGCTTTGGATGCAAGAGCTTTAACTTTGTTTTCTTCTGTTTGCATGTTTTGGTCTTCCTTGTAACCAAAGTAAAATTCTATAGTCTGATTCTTTTTTCCAGTTTTTGCTCATTTCCCCAGCCATTTACTTGACTTTTGAGCTCTTTGTCAAGATCATTCTCTGCTTCCAATGGGGTTGGGGTGTGTACTGGCAGCTACTCATTTCCCCCACAGTCTGTGGGCCTAGAGCTCCAGAAATAGTTGCTGTCTCTTCCCCTGCTGCTGCTGTGGTTATTACAGGTTCCTCTGCCCCCTCCCCCCTCAGCTGCCCTGGGGCTGGGGTTGGACCACTCCACTCTCCCACATTGGTCCTACAGGCTTTTTCCACTGACCTTTCAACTTGCCCTTGGTGTTTTGGGGTGTTGAGGTCTGGAAACTGTCCCAGGTGTGAGAGATTCAGTCTCCCCAAGACCTGCTCAGATCCTGTCTGTGTTGGTGTGGCCCACACTAGACTGTGCTCTGCTCCCAGTGTGGTAGGATAGACACTTTTCAGCAACCTTCCAAGCTGTCTTGGGCTGGAGATTTGCTTCACTCCATCATTCTGTGGGTTCTGTAGCTCCAGAATTTGTTTAGGACGTTTGGCTGGGCTTGCAGGGAGTGCTCTAGAAAGTGTGTGCTGTTACTTCTCCACCTTGACCCTTTGATAATTTCTTGAAAGATGCTATCCAGGTCCTCCTTTGGATTTTGGCTTTCAGGTAGTCCAATGATTTTGACATTGTCTCTCCTGGGTTTATTTTCCAGGTAAGCTGTTTTCCCCATGAAGTATATTACATTTTCTTTCATTTTTATCACCCTTTTAAATTTGTTTAATTGATTCATGATGTCTCATAGAGTCATTAGCTCAATTATAACTTTTCAATTGTTTTTCTTGATTAGCTTTTGTGCCTTCTTTTCCATTTGGCTAATTTTACTCTTTAAAGAGATATTTTCTACAGTAGATTTTTGTATCTCCTTTTGTATCTCCATTTCCATTTCCAATTCTACTTTTTAATCAGTTCTCCAGGCTGTTGACTTTTTTTTTCATAATTCTCTTGCATCTTTTGTGATTTTTAAACTTCTTTTTGAGCTCTTCCATATGACCTTTCTGGGCCTGAGACCATTTTTCTTTGGAGGTTTAGCCCATAGGTGTTTTGACATTGTTGTCTTCTTCTGAGTTTGTGTCTTGGTCTTCCCTGTCACCATAATGACTTTCTATGGTGAGATACTTTTTTGCTTCTTTTCTGCTCATCCCCTTCTCTCTCCCCCTTTTTTGTCCTTTTTCTTTCTTTTAAATTTGAGCTCTCTTCCCAGGATGGAAAGAGCTCTGTCTCTGGCTTCTTGTGATAGTGGCTGCAGGTCACATCTGTTTACCTGATGCTGAACTGTTGTTGCCCTGAAGGGACAACTCATTTCTGGTGACCCTCATTTCAGGTGCTGCATTAGAGGGGTGTGTGCTGAGTACTCTACGTGTGTGTACGTATGTGTGTGTGTGTGTGTTTCTGCATTTGCTAGTGGTTACATTGAAGCCTGTGCAGTCGTCTCTGGAGGCTTACTGTTTGCCCACTGCTGTTCTGAAGCTCGGTGGATAGGTGTTGGCCAATAAATACTTGTTTGCCTGGGGCTATGCTGAACACGTGGAGGTCTGGCCATTGGAGGACACTTGCCCATTCAGGGCTATACAGAAGCATGGGATGGTTCTCAGAGCTGAAGTCGGTTGGTTCTCTTGACTATGTGCCATGTGCCTATGCTATGATGCATGGTGGGTCCTAGTGTTGGTGTTTGTCTGCTCCACCACCTGGTGCTCAACATCTCCCACTGGTTTGCTGAAGTGGAGCTTGCTGCTAGCTTATTGGGATCCTTCCCAACCTAGGCTGTATTCCCCTTTCACCTGAGTAATTATGGACCTTTTTTGCTGATCCTCCAAGTTTCTGGAGGATTGGTTTAAAAGATTGTTTCACCTCATCTTTTTGCTGGTTCTGTTGGTAAAGTATTTGTTTTGCAGATCTATTTTATGTTTGTTTACAGGTAAGTGTGGGAAAATTGCAGTAACTTACTGCTTATTGTGCCATCTTGTGATATACACACTTTTCTTAGATTTTGCTTCCCTATTTGGAATATTAAAGCTACCCAATTCTTTTGGGTAGCTGTTGACTAAGTCACACTGTGTCTTTAGATCCATGACTAGAGGAAAGATGAGAGCTAACAGAAGCAAGCTATCATGAAAGGAGCCATGAAAACGAAGACAGGAGATCAACTATGCCATTTACTAGGAGTACAATCTTAGAACTGTCACTTGATTGCTCTGTTCTTGGTTCCTTCATTGTAAAATGAAAACATTAAACTGAGAGTTCTAACATTTCTTCACATTAAATTCTAAGAAGCAAATTAAGGTTGCATGAATATGATAACTAAACAGTCAAAAGAAAAAAGAAAAGTTCAGTTATTCAGGCTTTTTTTATGTAGACAAAACATTTAGGAGTGATAACTTTAAAAAATCGAGAGACATTTTGGTACTATTTAGACCCTAACTATATATTTTTTCTTTTGTGTGACAAAATATAGAATTGCTAAATTGTAAGAAATTTTAAGAAGTTTTTAGGTAAGCTTCTATCTGAAAATTAAACTATATTTAGCAAGTCCTCAAAAGGTGAAAATGCATAACTTTCAGAAGCCTTTGTAGTCTTATCAGGTTCTTGGTTAACTATTCATTACATTTGCAATAGATCTAGAGGACTGAAAAAAAGCTAATCTTACATCAGACTTAAATTAATTGTTAGTTTGGGTTTAGAAAGAAAAAAAAACCTGAGCTTGCATCCCCTTATTAAGAACAATTCAGCATTCGCTCATATCATGTTTGAAGAGGCAAAGAATTTGCACTCATAAGGCATATTTTCTGACCTTTAGAGTGTCTCATTTTAGGACAGGCAACATGGTGGTAAGCATAAAGGACTAATAAAAAAGATATAAATATAGCTTTTATCTGTATGTGTTCAACATTATTTAAAAGTTACCTATTTTTTAAAAGTTTTAAATGTTTAAAAGTTGTCTTTTATTCCTTGTGTATGTTGCTCATTTTGTTTTTATTAGTTTTAGATGCATTCTCCTAAAGTCTTGGGCCACTTTTCTACTACCATATAAGGATCTCTTAACCATTACGTGTGTATTATGCTTAAATGCTTTTGATTGAGAAAAAGATATTTTCTGAATTTTGTTATGGGCAACTTGGGGTGAAGGAAAATTTGCATTCAGTGCAAGATCCACTATTGGCAAATTTAAGTAGAAAATTCAATTTGGTTTTAGTGTCCTTTCCCTTTCTTTTTCTATACATTTCTCTTGCCTTTCAATGTCCTTTCCCCCTAGAACTTAGTGCTATACTGCTGTTGTGAATCTCTCCAATTATGGAGAAAAATAATATCAATGTATAATCCAATGAATGAATTATTAATGGTAAAATTTCAAAGTAAAGGAAACATATGACATGATGGTTTCATGGACATATGATGGTATTGGAAAGGGGAGATATTCAAAGGAAGGAAAAAATTTTATTAACGTGCCAGACACTGTCCTAAGTGCTTTACAAATATTACAAATATCACCACTACCCTGGTAGGTAAGTATAATTCTTATCACCATTTTACAGTTGAGGAAGCTGAGATGAGTAGGTTATATGATGTGTCCAAGGCCTATGCATAGAGACATACATCTAGTAAGCATCTGAGGCAATATTGAGCTCAGGAATTCCTGACTCCAGACTCAGTGCTCTGGCCTCTGTGCCATCTAGCTGTAGACAGATAGTTTGAGAAACATTTTGACATAACAGATACAGAGCAACTGTCAGAGCCAGGAAGACCTGAAGTCCTCTCTTGGACACATATTGACTGTGTAACTCTTGGCAAATCACTTAACTTTATGGGCCGGAATGTAATGTTAATTAGAGTTAAAGATCTTCCCAGTGCATTAATAGGTCTCACCATTAAGGGAAACTTGATTAAGGGAAACTTGTTTTGTAGGAAGGCCCATACCTTTTGTTAATTAATAAGGCACTGGATCACAAGGGTCACACCCTCCAGCTCTGAAAAATGTATTTATACTCTGAGGTGAGATTTTGCTTTGGGGGCTTGCCAGATGAAACTCTGGGTAGCTTTTAAGGAGCCCTCTGCCCCACTTGCCAGATTTTAAAACCCAGATGTTGGTGCTTCTCTCTCTGGTAACTATGAATGTATATAATGGTCAGACAGTTGGATCTGTCTGTTGATCTGTGATGTATGTATTGCTTATGGTCAGACAGTTGGAAGCCCTGCCTGTTGGTCTTTATTTCTCTGCTTGTATTTTCTCTGTTGGTGAATGAAATTAAAATAGATTGTTGACCCCTCAAAAGTTGCTTTCCTTTTAGAACCTGTGCTAGCAGGCCATCCTGGATGTGTTACAGAGGGAAGTCTCTCAGACTGTAAGTTGCAAAGATCTTGACCTATGTTGGTAGCAAGACTTGTCCTGGTAGCTCATTGTTCATCTGGGAATTCCCTATAACAATAAAATCTCATGTCACATCCTGATAGATACTTTAAGTTTTATTTGTGTCTTTTGATTTCACATCACAGTCATGTTCTTCCTTTATCCAGTGAGCCATACCTTGGAACAAAATAGAAAAAAAATTGATCTGTCAATCACACATCACAGTATATATAAGATCTTACATGTAACCCATTATTTCTCCAGTGAAAGAAGGGAGGGATATTTCTTCATGTCTTGTGTGAGTTCAAGATTGGTCATTATAATTATGCAGGGTGATTTTGTTTTTTACTTTTGTTAAAATTAATATAATTGTATATAGTGTTTTTCTGCTTCTGCCTCAGTTTATACAGGTCTTCCCATGTATCTCTGAAGTCCTCACATGCATCATTTCTTATGGCACTCCTACAGTTCAGTGTATCCATGTACCACAATTTGTTTAGCCATTTCACAATCTATAGGCACAAACACAAAATGAGTTTCTATTACTATGAATATTTTGGTACATATAGTACCTTTCTTTTTATCCTAACTTTCTTGGAGTATAAGAAAAAGGACCTTGGGATGAAAGTGAATGGGCATTTTAGCATTTTAGTTGCTTTCTAACTTAATTCCAAATGATTTTCTAGAATAGATGAATCAGTTCACAATTCCACTAATGGCACATTAACATACTTCTTTTCTTTCATTTACTATTTATTGCTATTAGTAATAAATTTAGTAACTATTAGTTACTCTAACATTTGCTATTTTTCTTCTGTTATCTTTCCCAATTGACCTTGAGTGAACTGAAATCTTAGAAATATTTTAATATTCATTTCTCTTCTTAGTAAGAGACTTGGAGCAATATTTCATATGTTTATTCACAGTTTGCAATTGATCATTAATTGGGTAATGACTCTTGGTCCTATATGTGTATTGTTTTCCTATATATCTTCAATATCAGAGAAGTATCAGAAATATTTAATGAAAAGATATTTCACCCCAAATTCTTATCCTAATTGTATTTTCTTTCTTTAAATACTTTTCAATTTCATGCAACAAAAATGTTTGTTGTAAAGGGAGAAATATTTGGAGAATGACTCTCAAATTGCAACACTGACCACTTACTGTCTACACATTAGGGTGAGTACCATTTGAGGATATGAGTATGATAATGCAAATAAAGAGAGATGAAAGTACTCAGCAAATTGATTATTTTCACTAAAACTTAAACAAAATGTGTGCTTGGAAATTGGAGCTATGGAATAATCTGTTCACCTTCTTAGGGTAACTTCTCAGAAAAGGTTTTTTGCACGTAGAATTCATGAAGAAAGGACTTTTTCAAACAGTTTGTTGAAAAATTGGAAGAAGGAAAAATTTAGTTTTTCTATCCTCTATTTTAAAAATATAAATACTGTATGCCTAAGTGATGCCTAGTGGTTTAATACTATGGGCAAATCTGTGATAAATAATGACTGTTTCATTTTCAAAATATAGCTCATTTTTAAAGTAAAATTTTACGTTATATGAAGTCATATGTGTATTTGAGAATGGTTTCTAAGCTTGGAATTTGCATGGGGATTGTTTTTTGTGAGCTCTAAAGGTTCCTTTTCATTCCAAAATGTTGATAGTTCTTGGTGATCTGAATTTTGTCCTTTGAAGAGAATTCAGTGTCTTTCTACATTGGACCAGGCAGATTGGCAATCTTCACTGCTAATACAAATTAGTACGTGTGTGTGTGTGTGTGTGTGTGTGTATTTATAGATATATTTCAGTAGTATTGATTGAGACTTGAGTTCTGAAGTTTAGTGTACTTTACCCTCTCTTACAACCTTGACATGATAACTGGCTGGCCAGTGAGTAAAGACCAGAGCATAAAAGTTATGAATGTAAAGCATTTGTTGTACAAGAACATTATGCAGGTGTGCAAATGTTTTTGAAGGAAAATATTTTAACTATTGTCATATTTAAAAAGAAAATGGTTTTGGAAAAGTCTGAGCTGCCATAGTCTCAGAAATATTATAACATACCAAAATATATGTCATTGTCACAAAGAATCTTTGGGAATGGAATGGCAAATAATGGGTTTATGAAGGAAAGCTATTTTATAGAAATAATTGCAAAAATTTGCCTATAAAGTGAATGTTTTATTTCACAGTTAAACAAAATGCTACCATTTGTCATAAATATATCAACTTCTTTACAAATTTTACATTTTCACAATTAGGATTTTATTAAAGAAAATGATTTACTTAGTTGGTAAGTGTTTTCGTAGAAAACCCTTTCTGGGGTATCATAGAACCCACGGTGTGTCATCTCTCAGAAAGGAACACCATCTAATATTAGATGCTTTATCACTGGACAGCTGAAGTTTTCCCTACAGAGGTAGAGATGTGCCCATTCCTACTTAAGAATATTTAAATATATTGTTTTAATTGAACTGCTTTTTGTGGATTTTATAAATTACAAGATGAAGCATAGAATAAACATTTACTATGATATTTTTATAGATTTGTGTATTTTATAGATGCGAATATCATATCCACTAGTACAGACCATCCATACCTCCTTCTGTCCATTTTTTTTTGTAGCTTGTAGTGTCAATGCAATATTCACAATGCCTGTGGCAGTATGAATTTGCCAGCATAGTTCTGAATCGCAAAATAAACAGATTCTCCACATGGAAGACAGAACCAAAACATTTATTCAAACACCAGAAAGTCAAATCCATCATATCAACAAAGAAATCTATCCTAGTAACCAAGAAGTCTATACGAATTATCAGGCTTTCCCACAAGCAGGCTCTCCTAAGCAAAATGCCCTTGTCTCACTCAGAGCCACATGCCTGCTTTCTCTGTCCTTCCTAGCTCTGACTAGTCTGACCAACTTCCTCTCAGCTCTGCTCTAATTCTGTCTCTTCCTGTTCCACCCTTCCTGCTCCACCCATTCAGCAAACTCCTCCCACCACAGGCTTCATGTGATTCAAACTTCTGTGACTTAGGCTTCTATGTGGCTTAAGCAGATCACATAGGCCTATTAATGGATGGGAAAGATCTTCCAAGTCATTAAAAATACATTAATTCCATTGAAAATACATTAACAATATAGGTGGTCCTAAGATCTTTTGTATTCGTTATATAGGTCATGGGGCACGTGGTACCAACAGAACCTTACAACAATATAACAAGGATAACACAAAATAAACACATAAAACTATCTTAAGGTGGGGCTTAAACACAAGTAACCCATCACTCTCCCCCCGAACAAATGGTTCCCCAAAATCTTGGGGTAAGGGGAGAAGGTCTCTTCTTCCACAGCTACTTCCTGCTGAGATTGGACAGAGAGCTGTCCCTACCCCAAGAGGCCCCATTCAAGCGATTAATTCCTCAGCCATCATCCAGAGCTTGGTTGATGCCAGGTTCAGGCGTGAAACAGTACATTGGATGGGGATGACATGCAGCTTAAGATATCAGGCATCTTCAGGTGGAGGGTATTAAGCCTGTAGAAAACAAATTTGACAAGGTGAACAGGCAAAAAGTCAGAAAGAAACAAGGAAATAATAACCAGAGGTAGGATAAATGTAGGGTCACCCATGCTTCTGGAGTTCATGGACCCACTATCGCAGCTTCATTCACTATTGTTTACTGTTTTCTAATTTGCAGTTTTGGGGTCATCATTATAACTAGAGGTACATCCTCTTTAATATGAGCTGGAGTCTGGCCAATTTCCTATTCTCCCTGTTGGTGTGATGAGCTTGGATATAATGTTGCAGGAGGATCTGCAGGGGCATTTCTTTCCCTGCTCAGTTTAATATCAAGCCCCTTTTCTCCATAGGTCATTAGTTTTTATATAGTTCATTAGTTGGAATTCTATCTATTCTTCCAAAATCTACCCCTGCTCTCGATAGAGCAGTAAACAATTCTTTTCTTGTTAATTTATTCTGTCTTTGAATTCATTGGCTACTTTCTCTCTTGAGGAAATTTATTTTTTTCACTGATTGTCATCATCCAAAATACCAACGATTCTCCCATCCTTTGGGTGAACCAACTTAAAAAATCTGTGACCTCCTACTGAATGAAATCTTCAGTTACCTCCCCAAATACTGTATGCCCCCCCTGATTCTTCTGCTTTCTTAGTATTGGACTAACTTCAGTTTCCTCATCTAACTTTGTTTCATTCTCCTTTTGTCAGTGTCAAAGACTTTAGTATTAAGAACTCTTTTATGGGTCTTCAGTAGCTACGGCAATGGAAAATCATGGAATGCAACACAGGCAGGTATAGTTTCCAGGCTTCCATTTTCATAGAATTTACTCCCCAGGATGATGATGGCTTCAGAAGAAGGTGAAACTCAAGAACATGATCCATGAATCCATTAGATTGTAAACTTCTTGAGGGCAGGTTCTGTCTTTTCATTCTTTTTGATTCCTCACTGCTTAGCATGGTTCCTGGCACATAGTTTATAAATTAATTGATTTATTGATGAACTGCCTTCTGAACCTTTCATGCAAGCAAATGTCTGCTAATACCATTTACTATGTACTTCTTTTTTGAAATGTATTTTTATTTATTTTATTAAATATTTTCAATTACGTCAAATCTTTTTGGCATTCATTTTTTAAAATTCTGAGTTCCAAATCATCTTTCTTCCTCCCATTCTTCTCTCATCTCTTGAGAAGTCAAACAATATGGTATTGTTTATGCATGTGAAATCATGCCAAATATATTTCAATATTAGCCTTGTTGCAAAAGAAAACACACCCATATACCCACATAAACCCTCAAGAAAAATAAAGTGAAGGAAAAGTATGCTTCAATTTGCACTCAGAATTCATTAGTTTTCTCTCTGGAAGTAAATAGCATTTTTTATGATAAGTCTATGGTATTTTTCCGGGTTATTGGTGTGAGTAACCTAAATTTTTCATAGTTGATCATTGATACAATATTGCAGTTATTGTGTACAATGTTCTCCTGGTTCTGCTCACTTTACTTTGAATCAGTTCATATAGAAATTTCCAGTTTTTTTTAAACCATTGTCCCCATCATTTCTTATAGCAAAATAGTATTCTATCACAATCATATATTACAACTTATTCTGCCATTCTCCCCAGGTGGTGATATCCCCTCCATTTCTAATTCTTTGCAATCATTTAAAGAGCTGCTATAGATACTTTTGTACAACTATGTCCCTTTCCCTTTGTGTTTATTTCTTTGGGATGCAGATTGAGTAGTAGTATTGCTGGGTCAAAGGGTGGGCACAATTCTATAGCCCTTGGGCCTAGTTCCAAATTGTTTCCAGAATGGTTGGACCAGTTCACAACTCTACCAACAATGCAAAAGTGCATGTGCTCCAATTTTTTTACATCCTCTCCATAATGTATTATTTTCCTTTTCTGTCATGTTAGCCAATCTGACAATTAAGAGATGAGATCTCAGAGTTGTTTTAATTTACATTTCTCTAATCAGTAGTGGCTTAGAGTATTTTTTCATGAGTCTATTGATAGCTTTGATTTCTTTCTCTGAAAACTGCCTGTTCCTATCCTTTAACCATTTATCAATTGGGGAATGGTTCTCATTTTTATAAAATTGGCTCTGTTCTCCATGCATTTGAGAAATGAGACCTTTATCAGATAAATCTCCCAACTCCCAATTTTGAGTTTCCTTCCTAGCTGCATTTTGTTTTTTTAAGGCCTTTTTAATTTCATGCAATCAAAATTATACATTTTACTTCCCATGAATCCTCTTTCTCTCTCAATTTGACATAAACTCTTTCTTTATCCATAGATATGACATGTAAGTTTTTCTATGCTTCCATAACTTACTGGTGGTTTAACTATATCTAAATCATTTATCCATTTTGAACTTGGTATACAGCATCTAGGAACATGTGCCACAAGAATCCATTAGCTGTTCCTTGAGAGTAGAGTAGAAGTCTCCTATTTGCCCCTTTCTGATGCAATCTAGAAAAAAGATATAAAGAAGAGAAGGAAAGGGAAGGGAGGACCTTGATGAACATTTCCCCTTTCCCCATCTCCAAGGGTTATTAGGAAAGGATAAGGAAGTAAGACCCCAAAGAGCAAAGAGTATGCAAGTAAGAGAACTAGGAGAACAGTATCAAATGCTACAAAGAGACCAACGGGAGTAAGCACTGAAAATAAGCCTTCATATTAAAAAAAATTAAATGATCAACAGGCAGATAGAAGTTTCAGTGTAATGTGGTAGTGGAAATCAGATTGTAAGAAACTGCAGAGAAATTTAGGGTAGAGGCTTTAGCTGTATACCATTTTTTGGAAAAAGAAACAACATGGGGAAGGGGAAGAAAGGCATGGGTTTGGACAGGGTGCCAATTTGTTTCTTCTTTTGTAAAATGGGCATTAAAATAGTGACTACCTCGCAAGGTATTGTAAAATATTATGAATAGTATATCAAAGTGCTTTATAAAACTTAGAGCACACACAAATATTTATTGTTGTTTTTATTATTCACTAGAAAGATCAAGAAAAGACCTTGAAAAGAAGAACATGAGCATGGCTAAAGGAAGATAGACAGGAAGTAGTAGAAAGGCAGAGATTGGAAATATGAAGGAAAAGTAAGTTGGAGATCCATCCTGGTGGAGCAGTAGAGAATAGGTTGAAAGATAAATGGAGAGGGAGAGGAATCTTCCTATGCTAGGGCACAGGAACACTCTTATGAAACATCTAGAAAAGAAACAGACCGAAAGATTACTGCAATCTAGAAGTGCCTTTCATTAAGCTACTCATGAAGTCATTTTAATCACATGATTTTCTGAAATTGAAGTGAAAATCTCAAGATAATTTCAATCAGATGGTTTTCTGAAATTGAGGTGAGCATGAATTACTTGTATGACTGAAATTATCCCTGAATTGTCCTGAACTTACAGGTAGTGATGGAGTAGGTGGTTACTACACAATTACAAAACCAGGTAATAATTACTTGTTATTTCACATTAGGTAACCAAGAACTCAGGCAAGAGAATGAGCACTAGTATTCAAAGGGGCAGGCTACTCTACTTGGTATGTCCCAAGCACCACATTGACATGAATCAGTTTTATATAGTATTATCAAGAATGTGTATAAGTACTTTCTTCCCCTGTAAGGTAAATGGTGCGTGTGTTATGCAACATTACAAAATACAATATATTATGTACTATTTTTCAAATGAGAAAATTGAGACTCTAAGAGTGTGCATTTCCCACCAAGACCTAGTAAGAGTCAGAAGCAGAATTCAAACCCAGGTGTAGCCCAAATTTAAGTTTAAGGCTTTTTCTAATATTTCATAATACTTCTCAAATAATTTTATCTCATATGAAAGGATTAAAAATAAAAACAAAAATTCTCAATAAATCAGGATACCCACTTCTATTATTCAGTCTGCGTCATCTGTTCTCATAGTGTTAATTAAACCGCTGAATTTTTCATGTGGGAAAAGAGAATCAGCCACGTGTAGTTTAAGATTTCTGATAAGATCCATTGAGCCAAGAAATAAGATAAAGGAAAATGTTACTTCTGTTTGAAGATATTGAGATAGTTTATGGGAAATGATGGTTATGAAATGAACTTACTCTTTGTCAATTTGTAATGTTAGTTAAAAATACTCCCAAATTTTTGAAATATGTCCTCTGCTAGTATTTTACAGGAAACCAAGAAAATAAATCTAGGATTTTGACAGATGGTATCTACTCATCCAAACCGTTACCACAGCAGAGATGTTGTGTCTTGAGATATTATTGGTAATCCTAAGAAGGAATATCATGCTGTGAACAAACTCTAATTTTCCTTGTAATTCAGAGGAAGACATAATTTTGTACCACCAAAGATATGTTTAGATAGAAGTGACAAGTCGAAGCCACATTTCTATCCCTTCTCATATATTTATGATTATCATTATTAGGTTCCTATTTAGCTCAGCTAATGGAAGTTTCTTTTTGAGATATCAAAACCAAACATCACTCTTGTCTCTCAAATACATACTTCTCTATCCCATTTCTGACAAACCTGCTGTCAATTATCACACAGACTCAACATCTTGCAATCATTTTGACTCTTTCCTCTTACGTTTAGTCAGACACCAAAAATCTTCTAATTTTTCCACCATAACATGTTTTGCCTTTCTCCGTATTCCTTCATTTCCACTGTCATCAGTCTAGTTTCTGATTCTAATAACTGAACTGTTACAAGAACATCTTAAAAGATCTATCTGCCTCTAGTATCTTCTTTCATCAATCTATCTTTGCTTCTTTAGAAAAACTGGGAAAGAATTTTTGTAACTTGCGTCTGTGATAAAAGCCTCATTTCTAAAACATATAGAAAACTGAGTCAAATGTACAAGAATACAAGTCATTCTCCAATTGATAAATGGTCAAAGGATATGAACAGGCAGTTTTCAGAGGAAGAAATTAAAGATATCTATAATCAAATGAAAAAATGCTCTAAATCACTATTGGTTAGAGAGATGCAAATCAAAACACCTTTGAGATACCACATCACACCTATCAGATTAGCTAACATGACAAAACAGGATGATGATAAATGTTGGTGAAGATGTGGGAGAGTTGGAACAATAATTCATTGTTGGTGGATCTGTGAGCTCATCCAACCATTCTGGTGAGTGATTTGGAACTATGCCCAAAGGGCTACAAAAATGTGCATACCCTTTGACCCAGCAATATAGCTTCTAGGACTGTATCCCAAAGAGATCATAACAATGGGAAACGGTTCAACATGTACAAAAATATTTAAAGAGCTCTCTTTGTGGTGGCCAAGAACTGGAAATCAAGGGAATGCCCATCAATTGGGGAATGGCTGAATAAATTGTAGTATATGAATGTAATGGAATACTATTTTGCTATAAGAAACGATGAACAGGAAGACTTCAGAGAGGCCTGGAAGGACTTATGTGAACTGATGCTGAGTGAAAGGAGCAGAACTAGGAGAATTTTGTACACAGCAGCAACCACAGTATGTGAGGAATTTTTTTGGTAGACTTAGTCCTTTACAGCAATGTAAAAAATTCCCAAAGGACTCACGGCAAAATGCCTTCCACATCCAGAGAAACACTATGGATTTGGATCACAGAATGAAGCAGACCATTTTCTCTTATGTTATATTTTGGGTTTATGATTTCTCCCATTCATTTTAATTCTTCTTTGCAACATGACTAAGGTGAAAATGTATTTAATAAGAATGTATGTTTAGAACCTATATAGGATTGCATGCCATCTCAGACAGGAAGTGGGGAGGGAGGAGGGAAAGAGGGAGAAGAAGAGGAACAAATCTAAGGCATATGGAAGTGATTGTAGAAAACTGAAAACAAGTAAAATAATTTTTAAAAAAATCTATCCTTGCTTCTTAATAAAACACTTTGATTGTCCTCTGCTCTTCTTACCCGTGACCCCCCAAAATTCAACAATAATTTCCAATGACTCCCCAGTGCTTATAGAGCAAAGATCAAATTTCTTAGTCTGGTATTCAAGATCCTCTATAATTTGGCCACTGCTTTTCTCTCTAAACCAATGCCCTAATACTTCTCTTCAGTCACTCTTTGGGTTAGTCTAATCTATCCACCTATTGTCCTCTAATAAAGCAATATAATTTTATGACTCTGAACCTATAGTTGCATTACTCCTTATTTGTTGAATGCTAGCCACTCTTCTTTATCATTGTCTATATTCTATACTTCTTGATGATATCTTTTATATCCCTTCTCATCTACTATACAGTATCACTAGAAAAAAGTTATATTAAAGAGAAGGATTTTTATAGCATCAAGAATTTTAGACTTCCTAAAATCGCAGCCCAACTTCCCAAGTGTGATCAAACTCAATTAATAAGGATAATAGGGTTATAGGGATACAAGAGAGTAGACAGAGCATTAACAGTATTTGTTGAGCTTAAGTCTACTTTTTGAGCAGCTTAAAGGGACTTTAGTATGAGTCAACACAATTCTCATATTCTTTGGGAAAGAATTACAGTAAAGTGATAAGTTCACAAGAGGTATCTGCTTTTATGCCAAAAATCATGTCATGGAGATTGGGCACAAGATGATGGAAGAACTTTATGAGTGGACCTCCAATGACCAATAGTACTTGATAAGCATATAAGCTTTTGGCAATCAATTTCTTGGTTAGCATTGTCTTTCAGTGAACCTTCCCCCAAAGAAATGATGGGATGATCTGCATGTGCAGAATAAAAGGTGAAAGCAGTTACTGTAGACTGGTAGTTCTGAGAGGGTGGGAGAAAGGCTGTGAGGAATCCTTTCAGGAAAGGCTGCATCAAGCTGGAGCTTCAGTGGGATCACATGTAGTATTATCTAATCTCGGTTTAACAACAAAATAAAGCAACAAACCTTGCCTATAGAACCCTGTGTGACCTGTTTCCTCCCACTTTGCTAGGTCAGCGTATTTAATAAAGTTTCTAAGGATGCACAATAATATTCCTCTTCTGGATATACCCCTTTGACCTCAGCCTTTCATTTACTGTGGTAGAGGGAGGCCACAGCTTCAACAAAGGTTGGAGAATTAAAAAATTGGAAAGGGTGTTATTGCCCTACGATCACAGATTGCACCCTTTTTCCTTCTTTTAAATTGCTCGGAAAATGTTGTCTAAATGAAACAAAGAAAAGGATCTGAAGAAAATTGTATTGAGGAAAATAAAGTTACTAAAGGATTGCTAATTTAGATTACTCAAAAATAAATTCATCTCCCTACTCCTGTTTAACCTTGCCCTATCACACACTACTAAAAATTCATGTGTGCGTGTGTGTGTGTGTGTGTGTGTGTGTGTGTGTGTGTGTAACCAAAGTCACCATTGACCAAAACTGAGTCAATTATACTCTTAAAAATATCAGTGACTTCTTGCACCATACATTATGAGAAGAATAATTCAAGATGTGAGTCTTGACTGGGCTAAATCACTTTTAAATTCTGCCACTAACAAACAAGTTCTTCCTAGGTAATTATTTGCCTTTTACTATTTAATTCTTGTATGGTTATTGTGGGCAGTGAGGAGGCACAGCTGATAGAGTGCTGGGCTTGAAATCAGGAAGACTTACCTTTTAAGTTCAAATTGATCCTTGGACACTTACCAGCTGTGTGACCCTGGGTAAGTCATTTAACCCTGTTTGCCTCAGTTCCTTATCTGTGAAATTAACTGGAGCAGAAAACAGCAAAGCAGGAAATGGAGCAGTAACATTGCCAAGAAAACCCAAAAAGGGACTGTGGAGAGTGGAACTCAACTGAAAACAACTAAACCACCATAGTAATGATAAGATAACATAAGCTGAAATAGTAAGGATTTTATACAAAATGTAAAATATAGCTAGTATCAATCTTGATGTTTCTAGTTTGTCCAGTCTTCCCATTTTATAGATGAGGAAACTGACACTTGAAGAATTAAAATGACTTGTCCATTATCACAAGACAGTAAGTGGAAGAAAAGGGCTTTTCAGCTAGGTCCTCTGACTTGCATTCTTACTCTCAGAATGCTTTGAATCCTGGGAAGCTCTGGATTTCTACACCTGATTCTATATGTTCCTGGAGACCTGAAAAAAGAAAGAAGTAATATCTCAGTCTCAGCAATAGAAATTAAACTTCAGATAATATTCCCTTAGCAGTTTCATGTATGCATGAAGGTGATTACTAAATGCCTGTGGAATTGAATTGAATTTCTCAAGCAGAATGACAGCGACCACAGAACAAAAACAATACGTAGGCTAAATGTGTTGAGAGACATATGCCACATGGAAGCAAACCATCTTTTCACTTGGAGGTAATGATCAATCTGCACAGGTCCTGCTATATAGTAAGTGCTTAATAAATATTTTTTCATACATTCATGCTTTCATGCATTTATTCATTCATTCACTGAAGCAGCAAGGTGGTACAATGAATAGAATGTTGGTTCTGGAGTTAGAAAGACCTGAGCTTGAATCTGGCCTCAGACAGTTATTAGCTTTGTAACCCTAGGCAAGTCACTTAATATGGTTGCTCAGTTTCCTCAACTGTAAAAATAATAGCAGCACCTATGTTCCTGGGTTGTTGTCAGGATCAAATGGGATATTTGGAAAGTGCCTAACCCAGTAGCTACTGCAACAATGCTTATTCTTATCTCGTCTCCTTCTTAAGAAGGTCAAATCATCATCACTCAATACATATTATACATACATACCCACACATATCAGGAATCAGTGATAGATAAATAGGATACTCACTATGTATTTGAGGCCCTCTCAGCATCTCTCAAAAATAGATGATTATTGGTCCAGATTAGTATAAAATTTCCCCTTCATAATTAAATCCTAGAATTTTCAAGTTATTCCAAGATGTTTGGGTTTTCAAATCTTCTCTTAAAGAGAGGAAGCATCTCTATGTGTCTTCCTTAACTCATTCAACTACCTCCTAATTTTAGTATACGTCTCTTGGTTAACTTCTACTATAATATGCCTTTAATTTGACAGTGTAGTTCACAAGATGGTCAAATAGATACATTTGGGATTTTTGTCAAACCCAACGTACTTACAGTATGGAGGAGAGATATTATTTTTATTATCATTATTATCCAGGGTTGGTCACCAGAGAAATTTCTTAATAGCCATAGCAGTCACTTAGTCAATAAGTATTTGTTAAACACCGAGTATGTACCAGGTACTGTTGTAAGCGCTACAGATAAAAGGAAAGGCAAAAGACAGTCCCTGTTCTTAGAGAATTCAAATTATTTACCAAGACACTAGGATCTAACCTTCAACACAGTGGGCATTGTAATGCCTGTGGATTGATTGAGAGGTTTCAGTTCCATATGTAATGATAAAATCATCAATCCTTAATGTATGGACATAGCAAGTTGAGTACTGGCTTTGGACTTGTTAACATCCATAATATGGTCTGGTCCGTGTTCACACAAAATAGAATAAGTGAAATTAAAATCAGCAAGACAAAAGTGGAAACAGATTCAGAGTGAATTTCTATACTGTTTGCAAAATGTGGTCATGTAACTCATGAAATTGTATGAGAAGCTTCAGAAACTCACAGTTCAAGATGAGCACAAAGTTCTTAAAGTGGAGATGGATAGTGACAGAGGGCATTTCCCACAAATGAAAGAAGGATATCAAAGCCAATTGGCTAGTTTAAAAAATAGAAATGACCTTTTAAGATGTGGACTACCCTCAGCTTTTTAGAGGATGACCAATTATTTTCTAGTTTTCTCCTTATGCTTGTGTCATTTTTTTGTGGGATAGCAAAATTAGGAAATGTGGGTTTACCAGCCAGACTCTTTTTATTTGAGTCTGGCTTGAATAAGGCTGTCATCCATCGCAGCCCAAAAAATGAAGCATTCACAGCTAGTTCAGAAGGTAATAAAATTACTGGAAAGTGAAATTGTACAGATGTTCTGGCCCTTTCAAGTGATCTATCTGCAGAGAAGTCCAGCTAGGTCTTCGCTCAGCAATTGTTTCTACTGAATTAGTTGGAAGGTAGATCCCATTTGACTTCTCTAATAATGCTGCAAACTCAGTTTCTAAAAGGTTTGTTTAAAGCTATATCATAACTCCAATTATCCATTAAATTTGACCAGTGCAGTCAACAAGTCAGTTAACATAGTGAAGAAAAAGTCAGAAAGAAAATGTTGGATTGAAATGACTGGTCAATTCAGTTTAAATGGCCATCCAAATTTTACTCTAGGTAACTTGGTGACTCAGGACCTTATCATCTTATCACCTTGACAATTAAAAAAGTCTTTAAACTAGCTTCCCTGACTTTCCCCTGCAAATCCATTCTCCATATTGATTCCATGTTAATTTTCCTTCACCAATTCTGTTGTTTGTCCTGCTCAAAAATCTTAAAAGACTCCACATCACCTAATAAATACAACCTTAGCTCCTAATTCTGTCATTCAAGACCCTCCAAAATCTTACCCAAATCTGCCTTCCCAATATTACATGATATTAGTTCCCTTTATGCTCCCCAGATTTCAATTAAAGAAAACTTGTGTGTGTTTCTGGAGCGTACTTCATGATTTCCCACCTCCATGCCTTTGTGCATACCACTCCACTTTGGAATAAGACTGGCCCAATAGTCATTTTTTTAAAGTCCTATTTATTCTTCAAGGTCTACTTAAATGTCTCCTTCACCATAATGCCTTCACTGTTCTACTTCTCAGACAGAAATGATCTCTCTGTCCTCTGAGCTTATGTCCTACCTCCTGGTATATTTGCCTTCTATTATAGGCATTTTTGTTCTTCTCTTACTAATCTTTTCTACTATATTATAAGCTTATGCCCAGTATAGGACATGTCTCATTCTTCTTTGCACTCCTTACAGTGCTTTGCTCATAGAATATGTTCAATGAAAATTTGTAAGATGGTAAGAGAAAGGAGGGTAAAAACATAGGGTCTAAAAAAAAGAGATTCTAAAGACATGGAGGCAAGGAAAAATATAATTTCTGACCTTTATTTTTTCTCAATTAATTTTTCTAAACACAATTATAAATTTCTGCTTATATGCTTTTTGTGACTTATTTTTGAGAGCTAGAGTATCTTGTATTTATTCATTAATATGCACTAAATAATATATTCCTTAAGAATTTACCATGTAAAATCATTACTCTAGATACTCGGGCATAAGAGGAGGTATCACATAACATATATACTCACTATCCTCAAGACTATTAAGTCTAATTTGGGCAACAAGACATAAATATGCGAAAAGAGAAATAATGTACAAAGGGAAGATATATTTCAGTATAACAATACACGAAACATCATAAAAGCATTAAATGCCAAATAAAGGTAAAAACAATTAGTGCTCTAAGAGTTTAGAATAGGGAATTATTGCAAAGTACTGGGTCAGTTTGGAAGATTTTATGGAGGAGTTTGGTTTGAGACTTAATTGTTTTTGATAGAAAGTAGTCTGGAAGATATAGAACTGGAGTAACAAAGGTTTATTGGGTTGATTTCATTTTGACTAGAGTGAAGTTTTCAAGAACAGAAACAGATTATAAAGTGCCTCGAATGTTAGACTGAAGGAATTTGGACTTTATTCTGTAGTTTCAATAAGGGTCAGTGAAGGTGGTTGCTCCTAGAGTCATGGCACAATACATATCAGCAGCAAATTTTGGGAAAAAGGAATACAGCTGGACTTGTGCAGTGGAAATGAACTTCAGAGAGTAGGCTTGTAATGAGTTAAAAAATCTTCAAAGATTCACTACCTAACATATAAAGTCCTAGCTCCTACTCCTAATTGTTAAGATGGTTCATCTTGTGGTAAGTTAATAATAGAGTGTATGGGTGGGAGAAAGTGGGTATTTAGGTGAGGCTCTAATTCTTTGGGGAAGTCAGGTAGGATCTCATGTGGCATTTTTGTGTTCCCATGGGTACCTGCCTGTATATGGAGGTATGTCCAGGCTCTATCTAAGACAGTCTAATCAAATAAGAGACTTGAGTGATAACCATTTACTTTTCAGTTCTGAAAATAACTAGATCCTCCAGGATTGAATTTGATCCTCTGTCACTTGGAAGGATTGCTTACTGGTATGAATCACATGCGGCAATCCTACTTTCAACACTATAACCTGGATATTTAATTACTGAATCACTGTTTGATGATGATGCCAGGTGTAACATGTTAAGTTTTATCAGAGTCCCAATGACTTTGGAAATCCTTGGCAGTTGACTAGGAGATAAGCTCTGTAACAAATATTTATTTATTGAGCACCTACCATGTCTAGGACACTGTGGGTGAATCTACAAATACAAATAAGAAAATTCCTGTTCCTAGCCATTTAATTTAACAAGCATGTTTCTAGAGGACTGACAGGGAGACATGCTATCCATTTCCTAACATGAAGATGATGAATTTAGGAAGCAGAAAAAGACATCTATTCTTTGAACATGGTCAATGAGGGGAATTCGTTTGACTTAATTATGCATATTTGTTACAGCATCTTCTTCTCCTTTTTCATCTCCTCTGCCTTTTGCTCCTCTTCTTTTTCTCCCTCTCCTCCCACTTCCCCTCTCACCTATCTTCCAATAGTTGAGGAGGGAAAGAAATAGGTTCCTTTTAATTAAATAAATAAAACTAATTTTAAAAAGCAGGCATTTATTAAGTACTTATTATGTGCCAGGTAGTATGACATAGTGGATAGAAAACCAGCCTTGAAATCAGAAGGACCTGGGTTTAAGTTCCACCTTTGGCTATATAAACACACACACCTATACCAATTGACTGAGACATTGACATCTACATATTGGCTGTATGACCCTGGTCAAATCAAATCTTCCAAGCCCTACTAGTCAAGTTCCCAAGACTATAAATTGTAGAGAAAGTGGATAAGTGCAGGACTTTTCACCTAGACCAATGAAAGTACTAGTATAGTCCTTACTATCCTATATGTTAAACATTGACAACAAAAAGATAAAAAACAATTAGACAGTCCCTGCACTAAAGGAGTTTACAATCTGTGAGTAGTTTATAATCTAGTAGGAAAGACAAAAAAAAATTCTTGCAAATAAGTAAAATGTAGGAAGGGATAAGTGTCATAAAAATACCCAATATGCTACTGACATTCAGAGAGGAAGGGGGGTGATTAGTGTTCAAAGACTTCATGAAGAAGGTAGCATCTGAGTTGGAATCTGAAGAATGAATAACATATTTCGATAGACATGGTAGGGGAAATCAATGAAGATGGGAGGGATTCTCAAGCAGAGAGAACACTATGAGCAGAAAAACCAAAACAGAATGCCAAGTCAGAAAAGTTCAGGGGAAGTGAGGGGGAGAACAATTTCCGAAGTGGCGCTCTCTATGCCAGCCAGATGTGGTTAGATGCAGAGTTGAATAATTGCCCCTTTCTCTCTCCATGTCTCTAAAGATGCAAAGACTGCAAACTGCCACAGGTTGCCCAGCAAATTCCTGATTGTTCTTTGGAATAGGTCAACTGTGGTTGTCGCCTCCCCCTTTCTTTGGGATGACATTGGGCCTAATTTTTGTGATCTGCTCACTGTCCTAAAAGGATTAGTTCATAGATCTGTCAAAAAGCAGGCTAAGAGGATGATTGGATTCTTTGCCCATGCTCAGGGTCATGGTTAACTTTTATCTGACTGGTAGGCTTGACTAACTGGCCCCTCTAGGCTTCCAATATATTGGATAATATATGTTTCTGTATTTTGTTAACTCAATCCAATCTCAAACCTGCCTTTTACATATTGTAGCTCAGAATAGAAAATTCTTACTCATCAGTTACTGTTTTACAGTAACATTGATAGACTTTCTTAGAGACCTCCACACACTCTTACATGGTTTCTTATGTGGCCAAAAGATATATTTGCAAGATGCTTGTCCAAGGTTAGGGTGCAGCCTGTGGCCATGGGATAGAGCGCAGCTAACTGGACCACAAGGAAACCGAAAAAATGACTTTAGCCTCAGTATTTTCTAATCAACTGAGCTAGCCAGTCTTTTCTGACAGCCAAGGGAACAAATGATCTCTGCTCAGCATTTGGGGTCAGGCCAGAAATGTGGTTTATTTAATCTGATGGACCTAAAATAGATAGCCAGTATTTCTGCTAGCTCCTTTTGTGAAAAAACAAAACAAAACTTTTTTGGAGATGTTTCTTAAGGACATGTAGAGTACCTACCAGAAGAAAATGCTTTAGATTTTGTAATCTTTAGTTAGTACCCTACATTCCAGAGTTATGAAAGAATTAGTGTTTCTGTACCCATATATTCCCACACTTCCCAAGATCCACTCTTTCCACTGGTCTACCAAACTGAGTAACAGCAATGCTACAACATTATTTTGGGAAGTTTCTTCCCCAAACTATGAAACTTTGGAAATTAATTGTACTCTTTGTACTAGTCAAAATATATGTCTCAAAGTTCTGGGGAAAAACTATTATTTTTATGACTTTCTTCCAGGGATTTGGATTTAATTTAACCTTTAAATTATATTCTTTTATGCTCTTGGGCTGAAAAATGTAATTTAACCAAGAAATCCCTGATGTGGAGGAAAGGCCAGGTAAAAGGACTGAACTTTAGCTGCATTAACAACTTTAAATGAGAATGGGAAGATTGCTGGGCTTTGAGCCAGGTGACCTGTGTTTCAGCCTGGTTCTGACTCTTTCTTAGCTGAGTTCACCTTAACCCCTCTGAACCTGTTTCCTAATGAGTAAAGTAGGAATTATAATATTTTCACTACCTGCCTCAAAGGGTTATTGTGAGGAACTATAGCCCTGAAATTGGAACTGGGAAACTGGGTTTGAGTCCTAATTCTGATACTTACTATCTATGTGATCATGGCCAACTCAACCTTCTTGAGCCCAAGTTTCTCATATATAAAAGGGGGGGGGGGGGGGTAATATTGTTACGCTGTGTACCTCACTGGGTTGTTGTTGTTTTTTTTTTAGAAAGAATTTGTAAGACTTGAAGTACTTTTAAATGGGAAGAATTATAATTAAGATTTAAAAAATTATTTTGTTTGGTAGATGGTCAGGAACACCAAAGTCATCACTATAAAGAATGCCCTGTTTGGAAACTTCCTCCACCAAATAATACTGGTACCTTCTTTGTCACTTATGGTCTTAGGATTTGCTCAGGGTCCTAAAAACGTTAAGTGACTTGCCTAGAGTCATACAGCTAAGTTATGTCAGGGGACTTCCTCACCCTAAGGGCTTCCTGACTCCAAGACCATTCTGCTATCCAATATATCACCATGCCTCTAAAAGTCACTTTAATTATCCCACCCCCCATCCCCATAAACTTAAATGGCTCACTAGCTGAAATGTCCATTTTTGAATGAATCCTTTCTGTGGCATTTCTCTTTGCAAAGAGACCCAATCTTTATTTGACATTACTTTAGATATTCAAAGGTTGTTCATGGTCACTTGGTGTTACTTGATCAAGAATGACTGAAAAGAATTATCCAGTTTTACTCATTTCTATAATTAGTGCCAACTTACAGACTTCTCAACCAAACCCCATTTGGCTTATAACTTTTGATCACTGAGTCATAAATCATCTAATGTCTAGAAGACTTAGACACCCGAATGAGCTGAGGCTTGTGAAAAAAAAAATGCTAAGGAGAGTAAAAGGGGTTTGTAAAATCTATGTGGAGGGGAAGAAAATGAGCCAGGAAGTAAAAGGCCTACTGCCAAAGGGTAGCAGGCAAGTGTTGATAGATGATAGAAGGAGAACAATATTTACCTATTTTAACTTTTAAAGTTTTTATTAACATCTTTGGCTTTTATATCACTTTTATTCCTAAATATACCTCTTCCCTTCCCTACCGTGAAAGCCATCTTTTATAACAAAAAATAAAAAAGAAAGTAAAGAAAAAATATAGTTCAGCAAAACTGAAAACATCAAATGAATCTGACATTATATACTATGTTCCATACCCAGAACACCTTTCTTTTGCAAAATATGAAGAGAAGTGCATTTCTCTTCTTTGGAGCAGGATAGATTATTGAAACTACAAACTGTTGGGTTTTTTTTTTCTGTTATTTCCATTTATGTTGTTATTATTGTATTTATTGATCTCCTGGTCTGTTTACTTCATTTTACATTAATCTTCTTGTGCCCCTCTGAAATTTTTCACATTCATCCATGTACCACAATTTGTTTAGCTATTCATCAACTGATGGGAATCTATTTTTATTTCTAGTTCTTTGCTAAATAGATATATAAGGCACTTTGTGTCATTCAGTCATTTCAATAGTATCCAACTCTGTGACTCCATTTGGTGGGTTTATTTTTTTTTGGCAGATACTGGAGGGGTTTGCCACTTACTTCTCCTAGTCCTTTTACATATAAGGAAACTGAGGCAGACAAGGTTAAGTTAATCCAAAGAGTCAGTCATGACTGAACAACATTAAGTGTATAGGTGGTATAAATCAGGAAAAAATAGCTAATTACAAATTCAGGATTCCAAAAAATTAAATGTTTGGCTTAAAATAATAACCTGAAAGATATAATTTGATGGAAAAATTAAACTCCTCCATTTGTTTTTTAATTAGTATAACATTTCCATATTAGTCATTTTGCGTAAGAAGATTCAAATAGAAGAAAATGAAAGAAAGTGAAAAATAACATGCTTCAGACTGTGTTCAATCAATATCAGGCTTTTCTCTGGAGGCAGATTGTATGCTTCAACATTAGTCCTTTGGGATTGCCTTGGATCATTGTATTGTTGAGAATAGCTAAGTCATTCACAGTTCTTCATCCTACTGTTACTGTGTACAACGTTCTTCTGGTTCTATTCACTTCACTATGCATCAGTTATGCAAATCTTTCTAGGATTTTCTGAAGTCATTCTGCTTGTCATTTCTTAGAGAACTATAATATTCCATCAAAATTATATACCACAGCTTGTTCAACCATTCCCCAGTTGATGGCTATCCCTTTCGTTTCCAATTCTTAGCCCCCACAAAAAAAGCTGCTATAAATATTTTTGTACAAATAGGTTCTTTTCACTTTTTTGGATATCTTTGAGATAGACTTAGCAGTGGTGTTGCTGGATCAAAGGATATACAGTGTTTTATAGCTGTTTGGGCAGAGTTCCAAATTTGTATCAGTTCACAATTCCACCAACAGTGTATTAGTGTCCCATTTCTCCCACATACTCTCCAACATCCATCATTTTCCTTTTTTTTCATATTAGCCACTGTAATAGGTGTGAGGTGGTGGTGGCTTGGAGTTGTTTAAATTGCATTTCTCTGATTAATAGTGATTTAGAGCATTTTTTCCTCTGTCAACAGATAGCTTTGATTTTTTGCCTAAAAACATATCCTTTGACCACTAGAAATGACTTGTATTTTTACAAAGTTGATTCAGTTCTCTATATATTTGAGGAATGAGGTCTTTATCAGAGATACTTGTTGCAAAAATTTCACCACAGTTTTCTGCTTTCCTTTTAATTTTGGTTGCATTGGTTTTATCTGTGCAAATTTTTTTAAATTTTATATAATCAAAATTATCTGTCATATTTTGTAATGCTCTCTATATCTTCTTTCTAAATTCTTTCCTTATCTATAAATTTCACAGATAAAGTATTCCATACTCTCTTAATTTGCCTATGGCATAATCCTTTATGTATAAATCATATACGCATTTTAAACTTATCTTGGTGTACAGTGTGACGTGTTGGTCTTTACCTAGTTTCTGCCATCCTGTTTTCCAGTTTTCCTAGCAGTTATAAAATAATGAGTTTTTGTTCCAAAAGTATATATCTTTGCAGATTACTATGGTGATTTCTTATAATTTAATTTGTATCTAATCCATTCCACTGATCCACCACTCTATTTCTTTGCCAGCACCATGTTGTTTTGATAATTAGTACTTCATAATACAGATTGAGATGTGGTACAGCTAGACCACCACCTTTCACATTTTTTTCACTGATGCCCTTGATATTCTTGAGCTTTTGTTCCTCCAGATGAATTTGGTTCTTATTTTTTAGCTCTATAAAATATGTTTTTGATAGTTTGATTGATGTGGCACTGAATAAATGGATTAATTTAGGTAGAATTGTCAGGTTTTATATTTGATCTTAAAATCACCGATGTCAATGCAATAAATGGGAGCTGTGGCTTAATGTCAGTTGATGTGAACAGAAGAGAGAGTATGCTGCCAAGATGGTGCAGTAAAAGCACAGACTTGCTAACACTCTTCCCACAAACCTAGCCAAATACCTGTAAAAAGTGACTCTAAACAAATTCTGGAGCTGTAGAACCCACAGAATGATGGAGCGAAGCAAATCTCCAGTCCAAGACAGTGTAGAAAGTCACCAGGAAGTGTGAGCCATGCTGGCACAGACAGGATCTGAGCAGTCCTTGGAAGACTGAATTTTGTGTACCTGTGGCAGTTTCCAGACTTCATGACCCCAAAATGCCAAGGACAAATTAGAAAGTCAGTGGAAAAAAACCTGTGGGACTTGTGTAAGAAAATAGAGTGGTTGGACCCCAGTCCCAGAGTGGTAGAGGGGGTGAAAGAACCAGCAGAGGAGGATTCTGGGGCACAGGAACCTGAGGAAGAACCAACAGCAGGGGCAGGGGCAACAGCAGTGGCCATGACTGTTTCTAGAGCTCTAGACGCACAGATTGTAAGCATTAAGTAGCTGACATGCCCCAACCCCACTGGAAGCAGAGAACTACCTTGACAAAGAGCTCAAAACTTAAGTAAATGGCTGGGGAAATGAGTAAAAACTAGAAAAAGAATCAGACTATAGAATCTTACTTTGGTGACAAGGAAGACCAAAACATGCAAACAGAAGGCAACAAAGTCAAAATTCCTGCATCCAAAGTCTCCAAGAAAAATATGAATTGATCTCAGGTCATGGAAGAACTCAAAAAAGATTTTGAAACTCAAGTAAGAGAAGTTGAACAAAAATTGGGAAGAGAAATGAGAGTGATGTAAGAAAATCATGAAAAACAAGTCAACTGCTTGCTAAAGGAGACTCAAAAAATGCTGAAGAAAATAACCCTTTAAAAAAAGAGATTAACCCTCATGATAAAAGAGATCCAAAAAAGCCAATGAGAAGAATGCCCTAAAAAGCAAAATTGGCCAGATGGAAAGGGAGGTCCAAAAATTCACTGAAGAAAATAATTACTTAAAGATTAGAATGGAACAGATGGAAGCTAATGACTTTATGAAAAGTCAAGATATTATAAAACAAAACCAAAGGAATAAAAAAATAGTGATAATGTGAAGTATCTCACTGGAAAAACAACTGACCTGGAAAGTAGGTCCAAGAAAGGCAATTTAAAAATTATTGGACTACCTGAAAGTCGTGATTAAAAAATGAGTCTAGACATCATATTTCAAGAAATTGTCAAGGAAAACTGCCCTGATATTGTAAAACCAGAAGGTAAAATAAATATCGAAAGAAATCACTGATTGCCTCCTGAAAGTGATCCCTAAAGGAAAACTCCTAGGAATTGTAACCAAATTCCAGAGCTCCCAGGTGAAGGAGAAAATATTACAAGCAGCCACAAAGAAACAATTTGAGTACTGTGGAAATAAAATCAGGATAACACAAGATCTAGCAGCTTCTACATTAAAGGATTGAAGGGCTTGGAATATGATATTCCAGAGGTCAAAGGATCTAGTATTAAAAGCAAGAATCAACTACAGAGCAAAACTGAATATAATACTTCAGGGGAACAAATGGATATTCAATAAAATAGAGGATTTTCAAGTATTCTTGATGAAAAGACCAGAGCCAAATAGAAAATTTGACTCTCAAACACAAGAATCAAGAGAAGCATGAAAATGTAAACAGGAAAAATAAATTATAAGGGACTTAATAAAGTTGAACTGTTTACATTCCTACATGGAAAGATCATATTTGTAACTCTTGAGACTTTTCTCAGTATTAGGGTAGTTGGAGTGATTATATACATATATACAGAGGGCACAGGGTGAGTTGAATATGAAGGGATGATGTAAGGGGCCCAGAGGATCCCAGGGGGTGCAAGTCAGAGGCAAAGCCTGTTCCCGTGGGAACGATGCTGACGCACACCCTGGCAGAATCTCTGTGTGACCCTGGAACCTGATGTTCTGTACAGTAAAGTTACAAGTGAGCCTGGGAACCCAGGAACTAGCTGCAGGAACAAGATAAGCTTCCTTCCTTACTGCGGGTGTAAGGATGTGAAATAGTCATGAGATGGTGAAGTAATGGGATGAGCTCAGTATGTATGTGATTGGTGGATACAGCCTTTATAAACCCTAACCCTCAGCTGAATAAAGTTGTTGTTGCCTGTATCATCTTGTCTCCAGTCTCCTTCCTTCAGGGCCCACAGATTAGAGGCCTGTGGTTCAGGGGGATCCAGGGGGCTTGGGCCCTGACCCTGAGCAGGATGATATATAAAAAAATAAAATTAAGGAGTGAGAGAGGAATATATTTGGAGAAAGGGAAAAAGAGAATGGGGAAAATTATCTCATAAAAGAGGCAAGAAAAAGCTTTTCAATGAAGGGGGAGAAGGAGGATCACATTCAACTTAAGGAGGGAATAACATGCTCACTCAATTTGGTGTGAAAATTTATCTTACACTACAGGAGTAGGGGATAAAGGGAGAAGTGGTGTGGGGTGGGGAGGGCAAATGGGTGGAGGGGGTAATTAGAAGTAAACACTTTTGAGGAAGGATAGAGTCAAAAGAGAGAATAGGATGAATAGGGGGCAGGATAGGTTGGAGGGAAATATAGTTCGTCTTTCAAAATATGACTGTTAAGGAAATGTTTTGCATAACTACACATGTATAACCTATATTGAATTGCTTGTCTTCTCAGTAGGGATGGGTGGGGGATTTATGGGAGCTATTCTAGCTGTCTTTAAATCATTGAAGCATCATCACATAGAAAAATTTATTTATTTTCCATCTAAATTCAAAAACCCACTGAAATCTATCCATCTAATCCAACCTGTACTTAAGAAGACATCACCTGTGTAATATACACTCAGAGAATTATAGATTTAGAGATTGGAGGGAGCTTATGTGCCTTAATAGGTGGTTATTTCTCCTCCATTCCATGTCTCTATTGCTTCTTGAGTCAGCCTTCTCTACTTTAGGAAAACTCTCATTGTTAGAAAATTTTTCTTTATATCAAATCTAAGGTGCTTCTTTGTCACTTCTCTCTGTTGGTCTGGGTTCTGCTTTTTGGAGCTAAGCAGAATAATTCTGGTCTCTCTTTTAATTGATGGATTTTTTTAAGTACTTAAAGTCTGTCATCTTATAATAGCTCTTGTTACTGAGAATGTAGTAAATGCTGAAGGAACTTTCCTTGGATAATGAGGACAATGCAATGTTACTCAAGCTCATTTATGCAGCAGTTGTTTTGTTTCTGTGATTTGCTGGAACCAGTTTGCGCTACCTTGCAAGTTGATTGGTTAAATTTGCAGGAATTTTGTTAGTCAGTTGTTGAATGCAGCCAGTGTACAGTTCTATCAGCTCCCACACCAGTACAGTTATTTGTTGCTTTAAAAGAATTGGTGTCAAGCACAGCAAGATATATTCCTAATACATTATCATCTTCTTTAAATGATTTGTGGTTTTAATAACCAATACTTGAAAATCAACTTATTTTGATGGTGCTAATACACTGCTGAGAAGAAGTATGAAATAGCTATGAAGTTGCAAATTTTCCTAAAATCATCATTTAGCACTGTTGAAATCATTCATTACAATTATAACTTCATGATTCAATATCTGAAATAAATTAACAATAAGAGTTATTCTATATCACCAATTTAATGAAGATAAAATTGATGCAGAAACTGTAGCTAAAGAACTTGAATTGAAATTATCAAAATTACTGAGTACTAGGACTGAGGTGGGCAGTATGTAGTTTACAAGGTGCTGTTATTATATGGTGCACATGTCCAGGGTGCATGAGTGAGTGAGTGAGCGTGTGTGTATGTGTATGTGCGTGTGAGTGTGTGCGTGTGTGCTCTTTTTAAACTTTGTTTTGACAAAGTTAGGTATCTTTAATTTTTTTATAAGACCTCCCTTTAATGGTTGACATTCTTAATTGACCAAAAAAAATTCGTTACTTTAAACTGAATTGTAGTCAAGATCAGCCAATATTTAGAAAGCACAAAAATTAATCAAATGAACAACAATACTATGGGAAATTTAAAGATTGGAATTAGGACATATGAATCTCAAGTTGAAGACTTGATTAGGAAAGATTTTATAGACATTTCACTTAATAAAAATCTTAAATTTCATGTTCATTCTAGGGATATATAATTAGAAAATATAATTCAACATGTGAACTTATATTTTGCCAGATAGAAACATTAATGAAAGTATTTTTAATTGTTTTGATTTCTTAGGACCATCTACTTGACATTATGAAGAAATGACTTCATTATGATGAAAAAAGTATCATTTAAGTGAAATTCTAAAACATGAAACTGATTTGATCAATTTTGATTTTGAAGAGAATAACATAATCAAACTATGTTCCAATCCTTACATCTATACGAAAAGAGAGTTAACACTATTGTTATTAATAGCATTAAGCTGTAAGAAGTTTCAGTTTAACGAATTTAAATTGTATGAGGATAGTTTTATAGTATATCATCTATCAGATTGAATAACAACAAATATTTTTGGGGAAAAGAAGATTGGATTGCAACTCTCTGCGTGGTTTATTTGCAACATTAGGTTGGCCACAGATACAAGAGTTTGGCAAAACTGATAAGAAAAGTTTTGTGAGAATCAATTGGAAGTATGTAATTTATAAGAGTATTGCATATTTTATTATTTATAAATTGTGTTTCATAGTCTTATCAGTAAAATTTATGATAAATTTGTATACATACCCTCCATTGGCCAAATTATTGTACAGATATACCTAAATGAAAACTGAATGGAACACATTTGTATGAAATATGCAAAATGCAGTCAAAGAAAAGAATTTCTTTTACGAGGCCAAATTAAAACCAAACAATTATGAATCATTTTTTTCTTTTTTCTCCACTCTATTTCACTTGCCAATCTCATCTGTTCCCATGGTTTCAATTATCTTCTCTGTGAATATAGCTCTCTGACCAATTTGTCTATCCTTAACTACTCGACTGACCTCTTTTTATATCTCCAAATGCCTTTTTAATTACATGGACATCTTAAACTTAAATGCTAAAACTAAAGTCATTGTCTTTGCCCCCAAATCCTCCCCTCTTACTAACTTTCCTATTGTTATTGAGAGTACCACTACCATTCCAGTCACTCAGGCTCAGAATTTGGATGCCACCCTTGACTCCTCACTCTCACTACCCCTCCCAAGTACAATCATTGGTCAAGGATTGATGTTTCCCTCCTTGTAAAAAATCTCTCATATACATGCTCTTTTTATCCTCAGTTACCTCAACTGGAAAGTGAAGGGATTGGGCTAACAGATCTCCAGTTATCCCTTTCATCTCTAGTATTATGTGGCCAGTCAGTCAACTAGCATGTAAGTGCCTACCACATGAAGTCACTGTGAGGCACTGGGGAATACCGGAGAGGCAAAACACAGTGCCTGCTCTTAGGAAACTCATAGTCAAATGGGGCTAACAACAACAGAATGTTTTTCCCATATATATCTAGCAATGTTCATCCAAGCTATTCCACATAATTGTCTAAATTTTTCAGTTTTATCAGAAGCTTTGATAAAGTCATATATCTAGTCCCTATTCCTTTGTTGTGGTTGCTGTTCAGTGTATCCAACTCTCTGTGACCCCATTTGGGTTTTTCTTGGCAAAGATATTGAAATACCATTCCTTTCTCCAATTCATTTTATAGATGAGGAACTGAGGTGAACAGGGTTAAGTGACTTACCTGGAGTCGTACAGCTAGTAGGTGTCAGAGGAATGATTTGAACTCAAGAAGGTGAGTCTTTTTGGTTCCCAGCCCAGTGTTCTATCTGCTGCACCACCTAGCTGCCCAGTCCCTTTTCTTATCATACCTTCATTTAGAGCTGAAAGGGACATTAGAGGGCACATATTCCAACCTCCTCATTTTATAGATGAGGAAACTGAGCCCCAGAGAGATTAAGTCATTAACTCAAAATTAATCCAAGCAGTTAGCAGCAGTGTTGGGATGACAAAGCCCAGGTCTTTTGTCTTTACATTTAATATTGTTTTTGCTGCAGTACACTTTCTTTTCCATTGTTTATATTTTTGACACATGTGCTTTATTAAAATATCTACAGGGATCTGAAAATATGTATCAAAGTCCAAGTTACAAAAAGATTTGACCCAAAGGAAATGTTAACATGACTTTCAATGGCCTCTCTAAAAGGTACAGTAACAGTTATCTATATGATGGGTAAGAGGGGCTATTGGAGCTTGTGTTACAGATGAATGATCAAATAATATCTTTCATTATGATCTTTTATCCAAAGGAGGACATTGTCTGGGAAGACAAAACATATATATAGATAATAACACAAGGTAGAAATAAAATGGTTCATATTTGAAGATCAATGAATTCTTGTGCTTATGAAAAACTTTGGATTAAAGAAAAAGGGTTATATCATCCATGTGAAGCAGATATTCCATGGTGAAAAAATGAAAGGATTGTAATTTATTGCCTTTCTAAGAGAGACCAGTGAGCAGATGTGTTGAATCTTCTGAACTTTTGAGCTTGACCTGGTTAATATAATGAATGCCCACGGTGATGCGAAGCAATATGGAAAGTATGTATTATTTTAATACATACTGACATGTGTGTCTAATCGTGCTTATTACCATGAAACACATTTTAAAGGAAAAAAGACATTTTTCCCAGAAGGTTTTGTGATGTTTTTTTACTTTGGTACACATTGGTTTCTTCCTGAAATTATTGTTAATTTTCTTTGATTTAAAAAGAAATGTTGGTATAATAGCATTTCTCTTTTTCTTTCCTTTAATAAGAACCTATGTGTAAAGTAAGAGTGTAGAACATTTTGTAGAATCATAGGAATTGAGTGTTGGAAACAGTTTATAGGTTATTTAGTCTAGGCTCCTCATATTACAGGTCAGAGACTTCTTCAAGGTCACACAGATATCAGCAGCTAGGTGACTTGGGGAATAAAACACTGGACTTGGAGTCAAGAAGATCTGAGTTAGAATATTGTCTCAGAAACTATCTGTGTGACCCTGGGAAAGTCACATCATTATCATCTTGGTCATTGTCGTCGTTGTCGTCATCATCATCATCATCATCATCATCATCATCATCATCGTCGTCATCATTTATATATTGTTTCAAAGATTGCACAGCAGTGTGCGTGTGTGCGTGTGCGTGCGTGCCTGTGTGTGTGTGTGTCTACATACAATCTTATCTGATCCTTACAACAAATCTGGAAGTTAGATGCTCGTAGGTATTATTATTACCCTCATTTTACAGATGAGCAAATTGAGGCAGAGGTTAAATGATTTAAATGATGTTTATCTCTCAACGTTATGAGGATAAAGTGAGATGACATTTGTAAAATGTTTGGCCAACCTTGAAGCATTCTGTAAATGATAGTTATTCATGTGTTACAACTAAAACATGGATCTAGGATTTTATCTTAAATCTACTAGCTTTTACACTATACAGTTGAATACATGGCTTCTTTGTTTCTTTTTCTTTTTTTCAGTGGACATAATTTTCTTTTATCCCCCCCCCCCCCAATTTATTTATTTAGTTTTGGTTTTCAACATTTATTTCCACAAGATTTTGAGTTTCAAATTTTCTCCCTATCTCTCCCCTTCCCCCGCCCCAAAATACCATGCATTCTGATTACCCCTTACACCAATCTACCCTCCCTTCTATCAATCACACTGCTCCCTTCCCTCATCCCCATCTTCTCTCTTTTCTTATAGGGCAAGATAGATCTCTATACCCCATTACCTGTATTTTTTGTTTCCTGCTTACATGCAAAAACAATTCTTAACATTCATTCCTAAAACTTTGAGTTCTAACTTCTCTCCCTTCCTCTCTCCCCACCCATCCCCACTGAGAAGGTAAGCAATTCAATATAGGCTATATATGTGTAGTTTTGCTAAAGACTTCCATAATAGTCATGTTGTGAAAGACTACCTATATTTCCCTCCATCCTATCCTGCCCCCCATTTATTCTATTCTCTCTTTTAACCTTATCCCTCCCCAAAAGTGTTTATTTCTAATTACTCCCTCTAATTTGCCCTCCCTTCTATCATCCCCATCACACCCCACTTATTCCCTTTTCCCCTACTTTCCTGTAGTGTAAGATAGATTTTCATACCAAATTTAGTGTGCATGTTATTCCCTTCTTAAGCCAAATGTGATGAGAGTAAGCTTCACTTTTTCCCTCTCACCTCTGCCCTTTCCCCTCCATTGAAAAAGTTTTTTCTTGCCTTTTTTATGAGAGAAAATTTTCCCCATCCCATTTCTCCCTTTCTCCTCCCAATATATTCCTCTCTCACCTCTTAATTTTATTTATTTAGATATCATTCCTTCATATTCAGTTCACCCTTTGCCCTCTGTATATACATATATGTGTGCGTGTGTAATCCCTCCAACTACCCAAATACTGAGAGAAGTTTCAAGAGTTACAAATATGATCTTTCTATGTAGAAATGTGAACAGTTCAACTTTAGTAAATCCCTTATGATTTCTCTTTCCTGTTTACCTTTTCATGCTTCTCTTGATTCTTGTGTTTGAAAGTCAAATTTTCTATTCAGCTCTGGTCCTTTCCTCAAGAATGCTTGAATGTTCTCTATTTTATTGAATGACCATTTTTTCCCTTAATTTTATACTCAGTTTTGCTGGATAAGTGATTCTTGGTTTTAGTCCTAGTTCCTTTGACTTCTGGAATATCATATTCCAAGTCCTTCAATCCCTTAATGTAGAAGCTGCCAGACCCTGTGTTGTCCTGATTATATTTCCACAGTATTAGAATTGTGTCTTTGTGGCTGCTTGCAATATTTTCTCCGTGACCTGGGAACTCTGGAATTTGGCTGCAGTATTCCTAGGAGTTTTTCTTTTGGGATGTCTTTTAGGAGATGATTGGTGAATTCTTTCAATACTATTTTACCCTCTGGTTTCAGAATATCAGGGCAGTTTTCCTTGATAATTTCATGAAAGATGATGTCTAGGCTCTTTTATAGGTCACAGCTTTAAGGTAGTCCAATAATTTTAAAGTTGTCTCTCCTGGATCTATTTTCCAGTTCAGTTGTTTTTTCACTGAGATATTTCACATTGTCTTCTATTTCTTTTTCATTCTTTTGGTTTTGTTTTGTAATTTCTTGGTTTCTCATAAAATCATTAGCTTCCATCTGCTCCATTCTAATTTTTAAAGAACTATTTTCTTCAGTGAGCTTTTGAACCTCCTTTTCCATTTGACTAATTCTGCTCTTTAAAGTGTTCTTCTCCTCCTTGGCTTTTTGGACCTCTTTTGTCATTTGAGTTAGTCTATTTTTAAAGGTGTTAATGTCTTCATCTTTTTTTTGGGTCTGCTTTAGCAAGCTGTTGACTCACTTTTCATGATTTTCTTGCTTTGTTCTCATTTCTCTTCTCCGTTTTTCCTCCACTTCTCTTACTTGATTTTCAAAATCCTTTTTGAGTTTTTCCATGGCCTGGGACCATTGCATATTTATTTGCAGGTCATTCCCCAATTGATAAATGATCAAAAGATATGATCAAACAGTTTTCAGAGGAACAAATCAAACCTATCTATAGTCATATGAGAAATGCTCTAAATCATTGTTGATTAGAGGGATGTAAATCAAAACAACTCTAAGGGACCACATCACACCTATCAGAATGATTAACATAACAAAACAAGAAGATGATAAATGTTGGAGAAGATGTGGGAGAGTTGAAACACTAATTCATTGTTGTTGGAGCTGTGAGCTGATCCCACCATTCTGGAGAGCACTTGGGAACTATACCCAAAGATTTGCAAAAATTTGCATACCCTTTGACCCAGAAATATTGTTTCTGGGACTGTATCCCCAAGAGATCCTACATTTTCAAAAATATTTATTGCAGCTCTCTGTGTGGTGACCAAAAACTGGAAATCAAGAGGATGCCCATCAATTGGGGAATGGCTGAATAAGCTGTGGTATATGAATGTAATGGAATACTATTGTGCTATAAGAAATGATGAACAGGAAGACTTCAGAAAGGCCTGGAACGATTCATATGGACTGGTGCTGAGTGAAATGAGGAGAATCAGGAGAATGCTGTACACAGTAAAAACCACAGTGTGTGAGGAATTTTTCTGGTAGACTTAGCCTTTCACAGCAATGCAAGGACCTAAAACATTTCCCAAAGGACTCTTGAGGCAAAATGCCTTCCACATCCGGAGAAAGAACTATGGAATTGGAACGCAGAATGAAGCAGAATATTTTCTCTTGTGTTATGTTTTGTTTTGTTTTTCTCATAGTTTCCCCCACTCATTTTAATTCCTCTATGCAACATAACTAATGTGAAAATGTGAGAATGTATGTATAGAAACCATATAAGACTGCATACTATTTCAGGGAGGGCTGGAAGAGGGAGGAGGAGAAAATCTAAGACTTATGAAAGTAAATGTAGAAAACTGAAGACAAATAAATTTTAAAAATTTAAAAAAAGAAATATAATGATCATTATTTTAATATTTCTTTTTAGCTCTCAAATCAAGTTATTCTCAGGCTTATTCAATACTGGAGTCCAAAATGGGTCACATCTTGCTTCTATACATTAGTTTTCCTCCTCTACCTCAAGGTTGTGGTTAGAAATAGCAACAGGTTATTACCATGTGTTCATTTTCACATTTTATGCACAAAATTAGTGCCTTTTCTTTTGAGTTTGAGATCAAATACAATAACAAATGGATTGTGCATTAGTTGGATTTTATTTCTATGAAGAGATGCTGTTTGTGCTAACAAGTTTTCTCCTCAGATTTCTCTCATTCTTTGAAGAAACTAAGTGAAGGTAGATAGGAGTGATTTTTTTTTTTGTTTGCCCAAAACTTAAGTTAGCCAATGTGCATAATGAATTTTGCTGCTTTGACTATTATGATGTATTGGGATACTAATACATTCAGGATTGCAGAACATTTGATCTAGAAGGCTTAACCTTAAAAGCTATTTAATCTAATTGCCTTCATTTGCCAGAGAGTAAACCAAGGTCCACAGAAATCAAGTTACTTCCTTAGGGTGATGCAACTAGTAAATATGAGACCTGTGACCCCACCCCAAATCTCCTATTTCCAAATCCAATGCTTTTACTACAAAAAAAACCCCAAAACACATTCATCAAGTTAACGGATATAAAAACATTTCCAAACTTAAGGATCTTGCCTATTAGGGGACGATGACAATTATCTTGATATTTCTATGACAATCTGACCTTATCAGGTACAAACGATAATCACCTCCCCCCATATCTTGTCGTCTTACGTAAATATTGCCTAAGTATTTCCATAAAGCATTTATATCTTTCTTCCAGTTAGTGACAGTGGCTGTTCCGATTTTCTTAGTATCTCTCAGGTACTGGTGTCATAATTATCTGTTGTCCTTCATCACTTGCTATATGACCAACTTGGCTCTTTTTTCAGCTGCTGATGTCCTTGTTTTTATCAGTCCTTTTACGCAGGTCATGTTGGTAACATGATGTAGTTGACTTAGATCTATTATGAATCATTCCTTTGTTCTTTCATTGACCAGGAATTCTGAAAAATTCCTCAGGTTGTGTCATTGTATAGACAGACTGTAAAGATTAGTTCGAAAGTTTTCCAAATAGCCCTATAACTTTGCATTCAAATACAGTTGTAAGGAAGTTGAAAGACAAGCAGGTAGTTTCTTAGATCATAGTTTTTTTCATCCTTACCAGGAGTTCATCAATATTCTTTTATAATAACAATGAACATGAATATAGTGCTTTAAAGTTTGCATAGGAATTGCATAGATTATCTCACTTGAGTTTTGGAAAGACTGTGAGGAAGACAGTGCCAGCATTATTATTCCCATTTTACAGATAAGTGAGGCAAAGTAATTTGACCAGGGTCATTTATCTGTGTTAAACAGACACATCTTATTGACTTTATCAGTCTATTCACTCTGCTATGCTGTAACAATAATTTCCATTTATAGTACATTTTATGGTGTTTTTTTTAACAACAACCTTATAAGGAAAATAGTAAAAATATCACCATCCCCACCAAATCTACAGATTTGGAAACTGAACCTAAGTGAGGTGAGCCTCAGAAGAAACTCAGTAGTGAGATTAAGAAAAGTGACTGAACTTGTCCAGATCTACATAACTAGTAAGTGTCATAAATGAGATTTGAACCCAGGTTTCTTTTGATTTAAGATAGAGCACTTTTCCCTCAGCCCCATACTATCTTGATTTAAACAAACCCACAAAACTCATATATTCTATAAAATGTGTAAAAGATGATGATAAAAATTTAAGCAATACTAGATTTAAAGAAGAAATGTGACCCATTTTTGAGAAAAAATACTATAACTGTAATTGACTATTTAGAGTGCATTAAAATTCCTTTGCTTAAAATTTTTTCAATATTTCAGAGACATATTCTACTTTATGTAATCTCTGTGCGTGCTATTTCGATTTCAACGAACATTTGTTTAAACTCCTACTGAGATTTATTGGAACAATAAAAAAATTCCTTTATCTTTACATGGCTTTGGAACGATGCCCTCACTACTATCACTAGTTCTAAGTAATTTTAACACTGGGCTAGGCTACAAATCTGAAGCAATCAAACGTAAATCCATTAGTAGTAGTATCCCTAGGCACGAACTATTTGAAAGAAAGAAAAAAAAATCCTGATAGCTTAAATTTAGGGAAACAGCTAGTGATTTTTGGAAAATTGAAAGCAGTTTCTTAAATCCAATCTAGTCTACACATCTCATTTTTTCCAGTTCTGGATTAAGTTGCTTGTATATTTTGCAAAGTCAGCACAGGACATATATAATGATGAATTAACTCAATGGGCTGTCTCTCCCGCTCTGCGCAATAGGCAGTATTCATCCATGTGTATTTTCATGTGTTGATTGGTCAGCCATTTCCATTTGAAGGACTGTGGATATCTGTGAAAAATCTTTGGATTGCTCTGGTGCTTGATGAAATTAACACAGTGACATTATGAACAAAAGTATCTGAAGAATCTTATCATCTACATGCAAGAAATAGAATACTTGTATTTTAGTGATGAACATACATCACGTTGACGTGTTCCTTGTTTTGTTTCACTTTAAACTTTAAATGCAGATCGTTTGGCTAATTTCTATAGTTACATATATCGAAGCAATAACATCCTAACATACACACCTGAGCCTTATCATAGATTAAGAGACTTTAGGATTGTATTTTCCTGTACCAAGTCAAATGTTGTTATTATTATTGGTTTTTTTCTTGGTATGCAAGCAGATGTTTGGAAAGAATGGGAGATTCTGGAAGTATTAATCTTGTATTTTCTACTTCTCAGTCCATTGTGTTACTATGAAGATATGGAAAATCATTTTAAAGCCTTAGTATTCTTTTCTTATGTTTTTTTCCAAACATGTCTTACATGCATAGATCTATCTCTTCAAAATTTTAGAGAGGTCCAAGTAGAACTATATTGTTAAATATCTTAGGACTTCTCATTTATTGTCATTCTTGTTTTTTGGCAGTAATATAGCCTGTGAATCTTACATACTAAAATCTTCCACTTTTTGTACTACATTAGTGTCCTTTGCCTCTAATATTGTAATGGTCCCAGCAGGGATTTTTCCTGTATATATACTTCCTGTCCGGGTTCTCTTCCAGACTTCATCTTGTTACATACTATTTTAGCATCCTCTTATAGCACATTAGCTACTGAAATGTTGAGTCCAAATGTAAGAGTTCTATTGTCACCAATGTCTAATCGCTGAGCTGACCATGTCAACCTACAACCCACATTCAGTAAGTTCAGCTGGCTTCTCTATTACCTCCAGGATCAAATACCCAATCTTCTGTTTTGGCTTTCAAGGTCCTTCATAACCTGATCCATACCTACTATCTTTCCAATCTTATACCTCATATTCCTCTCTTCAGCCACCTCTGGACTCGGAAGCAATGACACTGGCTTAAATAAGACATTCCACCTCTCAGTTCCAGGCATTTTCACTGGCTGTCCCTCTGGGCCTGGAAAGCTTTCTTTCCTCCTCCCTGTCTCCTGACTTTCCTGGCTTCCTTCAAGTCCCACCAAAACTTCTACATTCAACAGAAAGCCCTTCCCAACCCCTCTAAATTCTAGGGCCTTCTCTCTTTTTAATGATTTTCTTTTTATCCCATGTATAGTTTGTTCATACATATTTGCTTGCTTATTTTCACTCCCTTTAGATTCTTATAGCTAACTCCATTTCCATCCGCAGCTTTGCTTGGTTTGAACTCCAAAGAACATGAGGCCCTTCCCAGTATAAGCTGATTATCTAAAATCTCATCCTACTTCCAAAACTTTGCTTTATAGAAGGATGGATATGTACTCGCCTGCTAACTCTCCACTTTCCATTTGCAGCTGTGTTTGGCTTAAATTCCAAGGGACATGATTCTCCAGTGCCAGGTTTCCCCAATTTCCCTTTTCTACTTTCCAGCTTCCTTTTTTTGTACTGTCTTTCCCATTAGATTGTAAGTTTCTTGAGGGTAAGAGCAGTTTTTCTTTTTCTTATTTGAATCCTTGGATTTTAAGCATAGTGCCTGGCACATAGTAGGTGTTTAATAAATGTTTACTGATTGACTGATGTCATCTACAGATCTCTGAAGAAATGCTGATAATTGCATTTTATATTTATTTATTTTAGCTTTTTCTACAAATTCTCTTTTTATGATCTAACTTAGTTCTCACATCAAGTTTTTCACAGACTCACAATTCAGAACTTTTTGTTATTTGGTAAAGTGATATCCTCCTCCTACATGTTTTGTAAATGACTGTTGTTTCTTTTGGTTATGCAACTTTTTCACTTGACAGAATGTCAATTATTTGCCAGTTGAAGGACTTTTGGACTATTTTGGCATCCTTCCTTTGGAAACTTTTATTTTTATTAATTTTTCAGTTTTTTATTTTTCATAGACAATAGTTTATTTAAATGACTCAGGTCAGTTCCATTTAATTCTTTGATGTTTCTTCATATTTTCCCTACCTTAACTTTGGTGTTTATTTTGTTGTTTCTGGAAATATTTGATGCAAACAGCTTATCTGACTTCTCAGACTGCATGTTGTGAAGTGATTCTAATGTCGTTAGTTAATCATTTCCTGTCAATACCTTACAACTTATGTTAACAGCAACTGCTGAAAGTTGTTTGAATAGTCTTCTGAGGCCTCCTATTACTCTGAGATTCTTTTATTGTACGCAAAATTTTAATAGAAGTCATATATACATATATACATGTGAAATGTAGATCTGATCTGTGCATCAGAAAGATATTTTAATACTTATGTGAAGGATGAACTTGAAAGGGAGAACCCGAAGGAAGGGACATAAATGTCTTAAAATATTCTACATAAAAGGTGATAAAGCTCTGAACTAAGATGTCAGTGTGAGTGTAGAGGAGGGGACAGATACAAGTGATATTGTGGAGATAAAATTGTCAGGGCTTGGCCATGATTAAATGTAGAGGATTTGGATAAGAGCAGAGTCAAAGGTTATTTGATTCTTAGTGAATGGGAAGAGAAATAAGGAATTTGAGGGAAAGGGCAATTTTAGAAGAAAAAATAATAGGATGAGCATTCAAAAACTGGCTACTTGATAGTTTTCAAGTTAACTGGTTCTTTGATTGAGTCCAATAATTTTAGCATAAAAAGAAAAGTGTAGGAGTCAGCAATTTGTGAACTTCGTCTACAGCTATAGACAAATAACATCAAATAAATATTTGAAAACACACTTCATTTTTTATGGATGTGGCTTTAGCTTCTCTAAGTGTTCCTGGTTTCAAAGTTGTTCTGTCATAGAAAACATTTCACCAAACCAAAAATTAAAGAAAATTTTTTGGAGGAAAGTATCTAGATTAAAGTTATTGATGGGCCACTCCCTTTCAGGTCCCCACTTTGATTTATTCTTGACCTCTTCTCTATCTCTATATAGAAAAAAAAAATGTGAAAAAGTAAACTGAGAGAACTAGATCGTCTTATCTGCTGAGGAACTTGGGTACAGGCTGAGATGCAACAGTTAGAACTAAACAACTGATTGATTTAAGATTAGAAAAGGAATAGAAGACTATATACTGTTACCTTATTTTACCTCACTCTAAGTGAGTATCTGAAAAGGCTTTAGCTAAAAGGGCCAGGATTTCCCACTACATCTTGAGTCATCTCCAGTCATCTTGATAAATATTTAGCCATTGCACCAGATAGCTCTGGAGAAGAAAGTGAGGCTGACAATCTTGTACAGCCTTTCTCACTAGTCATATCATCATTTCCCTTATGTCATGGTCCTCTTTGAAAACAAAGAGAATTTAACTTATACGTAGAGTACATCATGCAAAATACCAGCCTAGATGATACCACTCTGATAGCAGAAAATGAAGAGGAATCAAGAAACCTCTTGATGAGAGTGGAAGAGGAGAATGTAAACACTGGCTTGAAGCACAACGTAAAAAAAACAAAACAAAACACAACAAAAAAACTAAGATCTTGGCAAGTGGTCCCATCACTTCTGGCCAAATAGAGGGAGAAGAAAATGGAAGCAGTGTCACAGCTTTCAATGTGAAAAGATCATTGATATCTTTTCAGATATCAGAGCATCAGTTCCTTTATCTGTGAAATGAAAGAATTAGACTGGATGATTTCCATTGTCCCTTCTAGCTTGAACATTTTGTGGTTAGTGGAGAGAGGTTTTGTGTTTTTTTTTTTAATTAAATTTATTTATTTAACTTTTAACATTCATTTTCACAAAATTTTGGGTTACAAATTTTCTCCCCTTTTATCCCCTCCCCCCCCAAACACCAAGCATTCTAACTGCCCCTGTGACTAATCTGCTCTCTCTTCTATCATCCCTCTCTGGCCTTGTCTCCGTCTTCTGTTTTGTCCTGTAGGGCCAGATAGCTTTCTATACCCCTTTACCTGTACTTCTTATTTCCTAGTGGCAAGAACAGTACTCGACAGTTGATCCTAACACTTTGAGTTCCACCTTCTTTACCTCCCTCCCTCCCCACCCCTTCCCTTTGGAAGGCAAGCAATTCAATATAGGCCAAATCTGTGTAGTCTTGTAAATGCTTCCATAATAGTTGTGTTGTATAGGACTAACTATATTTCCCTCCATCCTATCTTGTCCCCCATTACTTCTATTCTCTTTTAATCCTATCCCTCCCCATGAGTGTCGACCTCGAATTGCATTCTCTTCCCCATGCCCTCCCTTCCATCATCCCCCCGACCCTGCTTGTCCCCTTGTCCCCCACTTTCCTGTATTGTGAGATAGGTTTCCCTACCAAAATGAGTGTGCATTTTATTCTTTCCTTTAGTGGAATGTGATGAGAGTAGACTTCATGTTTTTCTCTCACCTCCCTTCTTTATCCCTCCACTAATGAGTCTTTTGCTTGCCTCTTTTATGAGAGATAATTTGCCCCATTCAATTTCTCCCTTTCTACTCCAAATATATTTCTTTCTCACTGCTTGATTTCATTTTTTTTTTAAGATATGATCCCATCCTCTTCAATTCACTCTGTGCACTCTGTCTCTATGTATGTGTACATGTGTGCATGTGTGTGTATAATCCCACCCAGTACCCAGATACTGAAATGTTTCAAGAGTTACAAATATTGTCTTTCCATGTAGGAATGTAAACAGTTCAACTTTAGTAAGTCCCTTATGACTTATCTTTGCTGTTCACCTTTTCATGGTTCTCCTCATTCTTGTGTTTGAAAGTCAAATTTTATTTTCAACTCTGGTCTTTTCATCAAGAAAATTTGAAAATCCTCTATTTCATTGAAAGACCAATTTTTCCCCTGAAGTATTATACTCAGTTTTGCTGGGTAGGTGATTCTTGGTTTTAGTCCTAGTTCCTTTGACTTCTGGAATATCCTATTCCATTCCCTTCAATCCCTTAATGTAGAGGCTGCTAGATCTTGTGTTATCCTGATTGTGTTTCCACAATACTTGAATTGTTTCTTTCTAGCTGCTTGCAATATTTTCTCCTTGACCTGGGAACTCTGGAATTTGGCCACAATGTTCCTAGGAGTTTCTCTTTTTGGATCTCTTTCATGCGGTGTTCTGTGGATTCCTTGAATATTTATTTTGCCCTCTGGTTCTAGAACATCAGGGCAGTTTTCCTTGATAATTTCATGAAAGATGATGTCTAGGCTCTTCTTTTGATCATGGCTTTCAGGTAGTCCCATAATTCTTAGATTGTCTCTCCTGGATCTATTTTCCAGGTCAGTTGTTTTTCCAATGAGATATTTCACATTATCTTCCATTTTTCCATTCTTCTCTCTTTGTTCTGTGATATCTTGCTTTCTCATAAAGTCATTAGCCTCCATCTGTGCCATTTTAATTTTGAAAGAACTATTTTCTTCAGTGAGCTTTTGAATTTCCTTTTCCATTTAGCTAATTCTGCTTTTGAAAGCATTCTTCTCCTCATTGGCTTTTTGAACCTCTTTTGCCAATTGAGTTAGGCTAGTTTTCAAGGTGTTAATTTCTTCAACATTTTTTTGGGTCTCCTTTAGCAGGGAGCTAATCTGCTGTTCATGCTTTGACTTCATGTTTCTCATTTCTCTTCCCAGCTTTTCCTCTACCTCTCTAACTTGATTTTCAAAATTCTTTTTGAGCTCTTCCATGGCCTGAGCCCATTGGGTGGGCTGGGACACAGAAGCCTTGATTTCTGTGTCTTTGCCTGATGGTAAGCATTGTTCTTCCTCATCAGAAAGGAAGGGAGGAAATGTCTGTTCTCCAAGAAAGTAACCTTCTATTGTCTTATTTCTTTTCCCTTTTCTGGGCATTTTCCCAGCCAGTGACTTGACCTCTGAATATTCTTCTCACGCCCACCTCGCCTCCTGGTCCTCCCAGCCAGCGTTTGGGGTCTGAGATTCAAATGCTGCTTCCAGCCTTAGGGCTTTTGGCGGGGGCAGGGCTGCTATTCAGTGTGAGATTAAGTTCAGGTTGTCAGGTTGGGGCAGGGCCGCCTCTCAGTCTCAGTTCCCTCAGGGGGTTTATGCACAGACCTTCCACAATGGATCCAGGCTCCTGCCTTCTTGGGGAGCCCTTGTCTGCAACCGCCTCTCAGCTTCTACCTCCCATGGGGGCCTGAATTATGGGGGCACCCCACTCCCCTCTCGACCTTCCAAAGAGACTCTCTCACAGACCCCTGTCACCTGTGGGTGGAGGTACTTGTGCGGCCGCTGGTGATCCTGTCCCTTAAGCCTGGTCAGATCTGTTTCTCTCGGTGCTGCGGCCGCGGCCGCAGCAGGTCTGGGCTGGGCTCCGCGTCTGCAGCGCAATGGACCTTTTGCGAGTGGTTTGCAGGTCCCTCTGTGGGTGGAGGGACCCGCGTGGCCGCTGGAGATCCCGTCCCTGAAGCCCGCTCGGATCTTTTCCTCTCGGTGCCGTGGCTGCGGCAGGGATGCACTCAGCTCCCAGTCCTGGCGCCCAGTCCGCAGCACGAAAGACCCCCCCGTGAGAGGTTTGCAGGTCTCTCCGGAACAGAAATCTCCCTCGCTCCAATATTCCGTGGCCTCTGGGTGCAGAATTCGCCGTGAGTTACTTCCTTGTAGCCGTTCTATGTGTTGTGGGTTCGGAGCTATGTGTACGTGTGTCTTTCTACTCCGCCATCTTGGCTCCGCCCTGTTTTTTTTTCTAAATCATGTAGTTGGGTATCTCTTGGTAGTAAGCCATCTAAGTGGTTTTTCACCATTCTGGTTGTCTTTCTTTGGATATAGTCTAGCTTATCAATGTGCATTCTAAAAAATAACACCTAAAGTTAAACACAATATTCTAGTCATGATTTGATCAGCAAAGAGTACATTGGGACTATTACCTCTCTTGGTATGGACACTAAATCTTAAATCAGAAAGGCTTAGTCTCCATAGCTAGTAAGGCGATAGTCCCAATGTACTCTTTGCTGATCAGAGCATAAACTTCTTGGCTTTTCTATCTTCATTTTGTTTATTGTCTTTATGTACGTACATGTGTATGTGCCATCTCCCCAAATAGAATGGGAGCTCCCCAATTGGACTATTTCTCTTTTGTCTTCATTTGTCCAGAACTTAGCACAGTGCTTTGCCCATGTTATGAAATCTATCAATTAACCAATTAGTATTTACTAAGCACCTTCTATGTTCTAGGCATCATGCTAAACTCTAGGGATACAGAGAAAAATAAAATAACAAAATATAAAGTGCAGGCCCTTGTGAGCTTCAAAAAGGGGAGGGGGAACAAGATGCTAACAATTGTGCATATAGCACATGAACAAACTCATGGAGAAAGGAAAGGAAATAATGAGAGCTGATAATTGCGATAATTCAGTATATATCTGCAAGGTAGAGGACATGAAGGAGAACAGAGGGAAATAAAGTAGGAAACAGGATGGAAGCTGATTGTGAAAGGCCTTGAATTTTTGGCTAATGAGTGTATATTTTGAAGGATGTATATGCTATGGAAAACCACTAATAGTGTTTTAGCATATTAATAGCCTGAATAATTGCATTACGATTACCTTGGTTGCCAGATTGGAGTAGGCAAGAGTAATGAGAAAGCCAAGAATGAATAATAATAATTATACCTATCATGTATATAATGCTGTAAGGTTTGAAAAAAATTTATATGTAATATTTCATATGATACTTTAAAAATTATGAGATATAGATCCAATTGTTATTCTCATTTTACAGATGAGGCAACTGAAGCTGAGAAAAGTTAAATGATGGGTCAAAGGTTATGTAGTTAATTAGCGTGAGGCATGATTATGATTTTGGTCTTCCTGACTCTAAGTCCAATGCTCTAAACACCATGTTATCTAACTACCACTTGGGTGTTAGGTGTTGACATGGAAAAGAGGAGACAGTTGGGAGATACATTGTGGGGACTGGCTCAAAGGACTTGTCAACTGATGATTTAGGCCTTGGAGGAAGGATAAAATAGCGATATGAGATGTTGAAGGGAAACCATTTCCAGCAGAAGGAACGGTGTTTGCAAAGGTGTGAATGCTATAGTGAACACTTGGAAAGAGACAAGGAGTCCTGCAGATAAAGAAAATATAAGGTTTAGGGTTTATTCCATGGAATAGTGGAAGTTGACTGAAAAGTTAATAACTGAGTATGGAGGGCCTTGAATGGTGGCCTAAGGAGTTTGGACTTTAAACATTGGACAACAGGGATTTAAAATACTACAATCAAAAAGGAATCATAAAAAAGGTGAATCTGGAAGTTGTAAATTAAAGAGATAAAACTTCTAGAGGAAAGAAATTGTCAGGAGTGTTTGTGAAACTTTAGGACATGTGATCAACAGGATGGAGGATGGCACATTGTCTTCCAAACCTCCACACTTCTCAAATTTCTCCAAAATAGGAATTATAAGCAAGTGATAAAGTAGTTTCAGATGCCTCCATAATCAAGAACATCAAGAACTCTAAACAGTATGGGTTGTATTAGATTACGTCTGAAGTTCCTTCCAACTCCATCATCTTTGTTTCTATAATTCTTTGGAATGGACATGCAGGCCATTTTTATGGCAGAATTGGCAAGGGGATGGATGCTTTTTAGAGAGTAACTGTGGCAGATTGAAGTCGGGAACTTTGGATACTAAGTTCTGGTGGTGAGGGTGGGCTGGGCAGGGCCTTCCACAACATCTCAAGAATGGTGAAGGGAAGGGACTTTGGTATCAGGTGCCAGGAAACAATGGCCATTTTTATATATGGATTCTTTTAATGTATGCTGACTAGCTTGATCCCTTCTGCTTTAAGATTAGGTATTTGGAAACATAATTTCTTGTGCTTTATATCAGGGTGGGTCAGGTCAAGATCAGCAATTCATCAAAATAAATCTGAAATTAATTTCGTGTGTTTTGGTTGTGTCTTTTGGACCTTATATGACATTTTTTACATTTTGGAATGAAATTGAAGACTTTGTATAAAACCTGATAGCATGGCTACTCATAAATTAAAGTATTACTTTGTTAATGGATTTTCAAGGTTGCATTGACCCAACATAATTCAACAAATCTATTGTACTAGTCCTCCTTTTTAGAAGTGTTCAACACCATGAATAGTTGATTTTTTGGGACTTCTTCCTACAGTTCTAATTTATCAGACTGTCATTGTACTAGATCTTACATATCTTCATGATAGCAATTCATCTCATCATAATTCACTAGCTTGGGTGATGCCAGGCTTGAACATAGGGGACATGGAAATTATGCTTACCCAAGTAATATAGATGATAGTTTCTGAGATATACCCTGGTACCAAACCACTTAGGAGGTAATTTCCAGCAGTAGGTGGCTTGTACTAGTCATACTCTGAATTAGGAACCTGACTACTATTGAGTTAAATCTGTTATGGGTTCGAAGGACCTAACTCTAATGCTTATTAGTACTTCTGATTTATGTGACCCTATGCACAGTCTTTATGAGTTTCAGTTTCCTCACATTGAAAAGGAGGGTTATAGGACTAGATTATTTCTAAGTACTCTTCCAGCTCTAGATCTTACAGAAGATTAGCATTCAGTGTATAGAAATAGTATTATCATGTCTACTGCAAAAATAGATTGTAGTTGTAAGGTGTTTATTACAACCTACCCTTGTGCTCTAGAAAATACTCTATATTTTAGGGTTCTTTTCTTCTTCCTCAACAAACTGCAATGGTAGGAAATTTAAAATCTTTCTAATAGAATAATAAATTTGATATAAACATATTCACAGACATGAACTGGAAATGCCATGACTGAATATATGTTCCAAGGAAATCAGACAAAAATAAAGGTTCAATATAGACCAAAAAAAAGGTCCAATATAGATCCAATAATAGCAGCTCCATTGATGGGGACTACTGATCCTATTTGCAACCCAATAAAATGCAAACAAGTTTGGTTCCAAAGAAGAAATACGAGAGGAAAACTCACCTCATCCTTTTGCAAATGTTCAGAGTCCACAGATGCAAAATACTACGTATAATGTTAATTTTTCTGTATTGGCCGGTTTTGCTAAAATTTGTTGTCTTCTTGTAAGTTTTTTAAAAATTATCTTTGTTATGAGGGATGGTTCTCTTAAGAGGAAAAAATTTAGATGATTTTAATATTAAGATATCAATAATTTAGATGATGTCAATATTAATACATCAATAAAATTTCTTTTTTATAAAAAAAATGAAGCCCTCTGCTGTATGTCCCCCTCCCAAAAGAGACATCCTTCATAACAACAATAACAAAAATCAATGAAGAAAAAGAGGGCAATTGTACAACTACAGAGTTGAGTCAATCCAACTGTGAGAAGAGAAGGAATCTGGCTCTTGGGGCCAGAATCCTGCTCTTTGGTAGATGGAAGGCCAAAAAGCACGATTGTAAAAGACCAGAAGCAGTGAGGCTCCGGCTGATCCTAGTGAATGAGTTCTAGCCAAATGATGGAGACCATGTAGACCATAACCTAACATGGAGCTAAACATCCACAGAGTATATCCAGCAAAGAGAAGGACAAGGATACATTGAGAAGAGAAGAGACATTGGGGTCCTGCATAAATGTATGTTATCTTGGCCATGTTTTCTTTATGTGTTTGCTTCTCCACTATTCTGTGGATTTGCACTCTTCTCACTAATTCTGTGTATATTTCTGACAAAGTGTGCCCCAGGTTTATGGGGGATCATGTTTTGTTACTATGTCTTATATACTATGTCATTTTAAGAATACCTTTGTCTTGACAAAATTGTATCATTTGGCTGATAAAATGATAGGTAAATGGACCAGTGGAGGCTAAAGAGCTTCCATTTTAGATCTGTAGATCCGTAGAGTAACTTGAAACTGAAAAAAAGTCCTTCCAGGGACCTACCTTGAGAATTGAAACTAAAGGGGAATAGCCCAGACTGAGTGGTACAGGACAAAATGACAGATACATGGGTGAACTTGTATGAAGCTACTCAAAGGGAAATAAAGAAAACCAAGAAAATAATATGCACAATGATGAGACAATGTCAATGAAAAAATCACTAAGAGGAAGTTGAACTTTGAGTAGTGAAAAAATAATTAAAGTCCTTGGAGAAGAAATTGAGAAACATACTTCGTCCCTCATGGCCAAGAGTTGAGGAGGGATGGAATTTTGTATACATCAGCTGACATGGTCTCTGCAGAAGAATAATAATGAATAATGGTTTGGGTTGGTTTTTTATTGTCGTTGTAGAAGTGTGCTCTTCTTATATGGAAATTGGGAAATAACTGATGTTGTGACAAAATGAAATTTGTGGGTTTTATTTTAAACAAACCAACACAGGGCTTTGTTGTTGTTTAGTCTTTTTCAGTTGTGTCTGATTCTTTGTGATCCCTTTCTGGGGAGGTATTTTCTTGTCAAAGGTACTGGAGTACTTGGCAAAGGTACATTTCCTTCTCCAGCTCTTTTTTACATATGTGGAAACTGAGGCAAACAGGATTAGGTGGCTTGCCCAGGGTCACACAACTAGTGTCTGAAACTAGATTTGAACTCAGGAACATGAGTTTTCCTGACTTTAGGCCCCACACTCTATCTGCTGCTCCACTTAGCTGCCCATATAGTACTTTGCATTTTGTTTCTTCTATTAATGGTTAGACCAGTTCATGATTTTACCAAGACTTCATTAATGTATTGTTTTTTCCCTTAACCTCTTCATCATTTGTCATTTCTAATAGGTATGAAGTGGGACCTCAGAGTTGTTTTAATTTGATTTTTTCTGATCAAATAGTGATTTAAAATATTTTTATATGACTATAGAGTTTGATTTCTTCTTCTGAAAGTTACCTGTTTATATCCTTCAGCTATTTATCAATTTGGGAATGGCCTTACTTTTATAAAGTTGACTTCCTATATATTAGAGAGATGAGATCTTTATCAGAAAAATTTGCTGTATAGTTTTTTGATATTACTTCATTGAAACCAGATGGTAGAGTGGATAGAGCATTGGACTGAGAACCAGGAAGACTCATCTTCCTGAATCCAGATCTGGCCACAGACACTTACTTGCTATGTGACCTTAGGCAAGTCACTTAACCTTATTTTCCTCAATTTCCTCCTCTGTAAAATGAACTGGAGAGGGAAATACAAACCACTCCAGTATTTTTATCAAGAAAACCCCAAATGGGGTCATGAAGAGTCAGACACAACCAAAAATTATGAACAAAATTGTCCATGATACCTTTTAGCAAAATGTAGTTTACCCCATTATCTCTTTTAATTAGGTCTATTTTTGTTTTAGTTTTATCTGAGATCATGATTGCTCCCCCCCCCCCAACCCCTTCACTTCAAATGAAAAAAAGACTCCACTCCAGCCTTCATTCAAAGTTTTGTCTTTCTGTTCCAAGTCTGTCTCTTGTACACAGTATATTGTTGGGTTCTCTTTTCTAATTCATTCTGCTCCCTGCTTTGATTCTGTGGATTAGCTTATCCCATTCACATTCACAGTTATGATCACTAACTATGCATTTCCCTCCACTTTTCTGTTTGTTCTCTCTTTTTAACCTGCTTCTCCTCAAAAGTCTGTCTTGCTTCCAAACATTTGCCTCTTCCAATCTTCTCTCCTCTTATTATCCCACCCTCACAACTTCTAACCCCTTCCCTTGCTGTCTCCCTATTGGGTAAGATTGATTTCTATACACAACTGAATGTGCATATGTATTCTTTCCTCTTTGAACTAATTAAGATGAGAGTGAGGTTCAAGTATTGCCCACCTCCTTCCATCCTCCAGTATCAGTAAGTACTCTAACATACATAGGGGGAGGGGAGAAGGGGGCTGTTTTCACAGGTTCTTGGACTTGCATTCATAAAAAGAAAACAACTTTCAAGGGGTTAACAATCACTTTAAGCAAGCACATGTATCATTACTTTAACTAAGTAATATATCATTCAGTTAGTTCAAGGACTGAGCACCTTGAATTTCAAAGAAAATAAAGAGAAATCAAAAGATCAATAGACATAACTTCCTCTTCCTGAATTCAACAGACAATTGGACTCCAACTGTCTGACCATAGTTACCAGAGATGGAAGCAGGACATTTTGGTCCTCAAAGCCAGGAGTCACCTTAAGGGCTTCCCAGAGTCCTTATCTGGCACTCAAACCTTATTACAAAAACTAAGCCCCAAAGTAAAACCTCACCCTCAGAGTATTTTTACCTTTTTTTTTTTTTTTTTTAGAGTCAGAGGGCATCACAACCCATTGACCCAGAGCCCCAACAGAAGAAACAAAAGGTACTTGGGACCCCCTACAAAGCAACTCTCCCAATCAAGCTTCCTACAACGGGCAAGCCCATCAATAAGTGGGAAAGATCTTTAATGACATTAAAATGATTAACAATGCAAATACACACCCTGTTTCTAGTTAAAGAAACTCTTGTTTCTGTACTTTATTCCTTATAAAGACTCTTGATTGATAAAGGCAAGATTCAATCAGAGTCATTTGATTATACTAAAACAAAAACAACAAAAGATCCTATTTTGGTTGTCATCACACCTCCTCATTTTCCATTCCATTATAAAAGCTCTTCCTTTGTGCCTCTTTTGTAAGAATTTTTTTTCCTATACTGATTCTCCCTTCCCCCTTCTCCCAGTCCATCATTTTTTCTGACCCTTATTTTATTTTTCTGGAGATCATCCCAACATAATTAACTCACACCTGTGCCCTTATCTATGTATACTCCTTCTAACTGCCCTAATAATTATAAAGTTCTTAGGAGTTACATGTTTCATCTTCCCATATGGGAATGTATATAGTTTAATTCTATCATAGTTACTCTTTCACATTAACCCTTTTGGTCTTCTTTTTTGAGTCTTCTGAATGAATGTCAAGTTTGTTAGTTAGCTCTGGTCTTTTTATCATGCTTGGAAGTCCTATGTTTCATTGAATATCCATTTTTCCCACTGAAGGATTATATTCAGTTTTGCTGGGTAGATTATCCTAGTTCTTATGTCTTCCAGAATATCATATGTGGAAGGTGTTAAATTTTGTGTAGTTCTAACTATGACTCCACAATATTTGAACTGGTTTTTTTTCTGACTCCTTGAAGTATTTTCTCCTGTACCTGGGAGTTCTGAATTTGGTTATAGTATTCCTGGGAATTTTCATTTCAACATGTCTTTTAGGAGGTGATTGGGAGATTCTTTCTATTTCTTTTTTACCCACTGGATCTCAGATATCAGGGTAGTTTTCTTTGATAGTTCATTGAAATGTGATGTCTAGTCTCTCTCTCTCTCTCTCTCTCTCTCTCTCTCTCTTTTTAAAGTCATGGCTTTCAGGTAGTCTAATAATTCTTAATCTTTCCTTGATCTGTTTCCTAGGTTAGTTGTTTTTTCAATCAACTGTTTCACAGTTTTTTTTTTTAATGTTTTCATTCTTTTCACTTTTTTTTGTTTCTTGAAGTCTCATGGAGTCATTAGCTCCTAGTTCTCTTATTTTAATGAATTATTTTCTTAATGAGCATCTGTATCTCTTTTTCCATTTGGCCAGTTCTGTGTTTTAAGGAGTTATTTTCTTCAGCGAATTTTTGTACCTCTTTTACCATTAGACTAACTGTTTTTAAGGTGTTATTTTTTTTTAGCATTTTTAACTATTGCCACTTTTACTAAGGAATTAAATCTCTTTTCATAACTTTCTTGCATCACTCTCACTTTTCTCCCAATTGTTTCTCTACCTCTCTTATGTCTTTCCTTAACTCTTCCAGGAATTCTTGCTACCTTTGTTTCTAATTAGCATTGTTTTTCTTTGAGGCTTTGCTTAGTAACTTTTTACATTGTTGTCTCCTTTTAAGTTTATGTCTTAGTCTTCCCTGCTTCCATTGTATTTTTATGGTCAAGTTCATTTTTTTGTTGTTTTGTCATCTTCCCAGTCTATTTTTTCTCTTTGAACTTTATGTTAAATTTGGATTCTGCTTACCTCAGGGTAGGGAATCATTGTGCCAATCCTGAGGCTCTTTTCTGCTGTTGTTTTCAGACAACTCTCAGTTTTGAGAGTCTGCAGTTTTCAGTTCTTCCAAAGAGGTGTTATCCTGGGAGAGGTGTGGTCACTGCTCTCCTAATCTGTTTGCTGGTCTTTGCTGAGTAAAGGCCTCAGTCTCCTGTAGCCACAAGTGCTAGGACTACTTTTGATTCTGGAACTGTGACCAGAGCCCCTAATTTCTTGTGATCAGTCACAAGTGCTCTTCTTCACACTGGCACTATGACCCAGAACTGCTTGTGGGTAATGGAGTTATCAATGAACACTAGCTATACCCAGTGCCTGCCAAATGTCCCCTTTAATCTCTTTCTGATCAGTTTTCCAAGCCCCTTTACTGTATTGCCTGAAAGGTTCAGAAGCTCCTGCTGTCATGGCACCTCCAAGGCCCACCACTTGTGCTTCTGATATGCTCTGGTCCTATAGACCTCTCCTGTGGACCTTCCAAGTTGTCTTAGACTGGGAAAATGCCTCCTTCTGATGTTTTATTGGCTTTCCTGCTCTGAAATATGATTTGAGGTGTTATTTTAAAGTTGTTTGAAGGAGAATATTGGTGGAGTTCACATGGGTCTTGGCTTGTACTTGGTTTCCTTAGTTCATAGGGCTTTACATTGAAGCAGGTTGATTTATGGAGGGGGGCTGTTGAAGACAAAGCTTTAGAGAAGGTTGAAAGTGTTAAGAATTTTTGATCCTTGAAAGGCAAAGAAAAAGACATTACAACATTACCAGAGAATATCTAGGACATACTTTGAAAAAATCAAGTATAGTCAACCTTCAGTGAAGTTTTTTTCCACCAATCAGTGGAATCAGATGACACCACTCTGCTGACTCTGACTTCTGTTTGTATGCAATTCAATAAATTGCCCATAATAACAGCCTTTATATTTTAATGTCAATGCAACAACTACAATTTGGAAGCTTTCTCACTGAATGGTGACCTTTTTTTTCTTTTTGAGTTCAACAACATCTGCCAAAAAAACAAAACAAAAGCCACAAGACAAATCATTTCCCTTTATGTCTATAAAATGTCAGAAAGACACAAAAACAAAATAGTAACAGATGTTAGGAGATGATATGAAAGAAACAATGACATCTTTGAATGTTAATTTTAATCTCACCACTCTTGGTGGTGTTATTTGTAGAGATCAGAGGAGACCTTAAATTTAGACATATGTTGGGTTGTAAAAAATCAGGGTGCAGAAATTAAGTTGATAAGAAGTTTATTGATTGTCAAATTCATTAGCATATTTGGAGATTGAATACATACATGCAGGTAATCTGTAAGAGAGACTACAAACTTCCCCTATATTGTTCCCATAGTCATACCCTTGAACAAACAACTCTGGCTTCTTCTTTTCATTGTTCTCCAGTTGACATAATATTGATGCAAGTCCTTTTTCTCATCCAGAAGACATTGTTTTTGAAAATATCCAGAGACCTCCTGTACAAACAATCCCAGAGTTTATCAGTAACTCTGTTGACTCATTTTGTGTTTTATAGCCTTATGGGTCAGTACAAATTATTTTACCTTAGAGAATTCTGTTATAAAATACAAAAATTTAGCCCTTAAGTTACCAATTAATTTGGAAAAATGAATTTAAAAAAATCTTTAGAACCTCATGTCTTCCTATCAACTGTGACTGGTACTTTGGGAAACACATTTACTACTACTTTGTCTATTTCATACAAACTAAGAATTATAATTTTTAATGTTACTTTTAGTTTTCAAACATTTTAAAGACATTTTATAAGCATCTCAGATTGGCTTAAGCACCTTAACTCTTCTGCCTGCTCCTCTTCTTATGCTCTCAACATCACTATGCCTAATGTACCTTTCATTATGAAAGATTTCATTTACCCTCTCTTCCCATTAATGAGTTCCTTCTGGAGCCTTCATTTTGAAGAGGAACATAGGCCAGTCATTCTCTATTGCTCTACTTGCACTGCTTCTGGTTCTTTAGATTTCATGACCGTGCCCCAACATGTCCCTTTCCCTTCCTCCACCTTGTCAGTTACCTTTTATGTGTTGTCTTCTCCAATTCGAATATAAGTTGGGTGATGATTATTTTTCTTTATACTGATTCCTGGGTCTTGATTGTATCCTTTTCTCCCTCTGTACTCTATTCTTAGGAAAAGCCATAAGCTTGAGAATGTAGAATTGTTTCCAGAAGAGGATCCCAATGTGTGCCTAGATTTATGTGAGTCTCAGGCCCAAAATAGAGAATGCATGTACTCCCTCCTTTTTGCAATCACTTATCTCCTGAACTTCCTTCTCTCTAAAGGAGAGGGTATATGAAAAAAAGAAAAGCGTCTGTGCAACAAAGCCTTGGAAAACATTCACACTTAGTTGGCAAAAGAAAGATTAAGTTAGAGCAAAGGACACAGAAAAGGAAGTTTCAGAAAAGCAGAAAGGCAACAGTTAACACTCAAGTCAAAGAGCATGTGTCTAGAAAGGGTGGAGGGAAGTGAATATACACATCAGAAGACACAGGGAGAGCAAATAGAACAAGGACAGTCAAAAGGATAATGAATTTATGATAAAGGCTAAGAACTCTCTAGAACAAAATGCAGGCAAAAGTATGGTTATTGGAAGTACACGCTATGACAATTTAGTTTATGCCACCTTTGCCTCCTTTTTTCCCTTTTCCTTGAAATTAATTCCTTTAATTTGCACTGGAAAAATATAATAGAATGAATTTCTTTTATCCAGTAGCTACACAGAGCATAACTCCTCACCTAGATGTTAAACACTAAATGAGTTGAATTAATTTAGACCTCTGGAAGATCATTCAATGCATGGCTGTTTCCATAAATATCCATATCTTTCTTCCAGAAAACAGATGGCACTTATTAACTGCCAACCCAAAATCTCCAATTTTATAAACACTAAAGAAATCATAACCATGGCTGGTCAATCAAAGGTTCTACATCTTTCCTGAGTTGTAACTAGTTCTTCTTTTAGTTTCATATTCTGATGGGTAATTCTTATAGATGGTGTCTACATACTGAGTAGGAGAATTCTCCAAGGACTATTCCAAGTCTAACTTATAGTATAACCAGTTAAGATAATCTAACTGCAAAAGACCTTTAAATTTTTAACCCCCTAAACTTTAAGGTCAATGAAACTACTTCACTGGGGACTTTCATTGAAAATAATATCTATCCTACTAAAAATAATGCTTCAAGAATCTTAAAAAAACACCACCAACAAAACAAACCTGATTTCTTCAATAGAGAGATTTTTCAATGTAGACTTTCTTCAATGTTCTTTATCCTCTATCACTCTGTAGAACATTTCCTTAATTTGTAAAACTAGAAAATACATCACCTAACAGGCAGATTTTTGTCAATAAATCATTTTGACCAGAGGTAGACTGATCCTCAAATGACATTCTAATATTGACTCATATCCATGTTCTTTCCAGGTTTTCAGAACCCATGATCACCTTCACTCCTTTCCCAACTCTGTTTCTGATTCTTTAGACTTGGTCACTGTGCCTCAGCTGCCTTTTCACTGGGGAAGATCCATTCATTCTTGGAGCTCTCTCCTCCCGTTGGTACATTTCTCCCAGAAGGGCCCAAGCCAGGCAGCTGTGATTCTTCTATTACATCCACCTCAGACTCTACAGACTCTACAGATCCAAGATCTCCCTGTATGGTTACATTATCATCTCTCATCCCCCAGACCTACTTTTCAGCTCTATTTTGTGTGTTGTCTTCCCCAGATTGGAATGTAAGCTCCATGAGGACAAGGGTTTGTTTTTGCTTATGTTTGTACTTCAGCACTTATGACAGGGCCTGGCACATAACAGGTACTTAATTAATCTTTACTGATAGACTGAATGACTCTTTTAAGTCTTATTGATGATTACATATTACCTCCACAACATCTCTACTGTATGCCCAATTCTTTCCACTTACACACTCACTGCTACTGTAGGTTAGGTCATTACCACCTATTGCAATAACTTCCCAATCAGCTTTTTGCATTGTCTCTCCCCTCTCCAATCCATTGTCCACACAGCTACCAAAGAAATATTTCTAAAATGTAAGTTTGATTTTGTCACTCTCCTGTTCACTATGTATCCTAGTGGTTCCTTTATGATCAAATGCAGACTCACTTGTTTGTCATTTAATGCTCTTTATCACTTGACTTCAACTGACTTTTCCAGACTTATTATACTTTATTTCCTTTATTGTATTTTATTACCCAGATGAACTGGCCTTTTTTTTACAGTTTCTCACACATAGAATTCCATTTCCTGTCTACCTTCATATGCACAGGCTGTCACTATGTTTCACCAAGCTTCCCTCTCTCTCTCCTCCTGCCTCTTAGAGTCCCTAGTTTCCTTGGAAGCTCAGTTTAAGCACTGCTTCCTTTCTTGATCCATCCAACTGCTAGTACTATCTCTCTCTTTGCCTCATTTTCTTATATTTCAAATATACACACATGCCTATATACACATACATACATAGACATACATATGTGACAACATATGACGTATTTGTAAAATACATTTATAGATACATGTCTCCTTTGAATGTGAGCTCCTTGAAGGCAGGGAATATTTCATATTTGTCTTTATATCCCCAGTGCCTAGTATAATGCCTGCACATAGTAAGTGCTTAATAAATATTTCTTGATTAAATGATTGGTTGATTTGCTATTTAGCTATTTGTATGGGAGCAATGGGTGTGCTTAAGCGTTTTTAAAGATTTAGTGAAATAACCTCCCAACATTTTGATTGCTGCTCTACGTACCTCTTTGAGAAAAAGTGCTTCCCTTGAAGTCTTTAAACTTGTTGTGTTAATATATTAATAACTGTGTTTCAATATAGCTTTGTAATTCTATTTATTCTATTTTACTCATTTTATGCGTTATTCTGAGAAGGAGTCTATAGATTTCACCAGACATTAAAGAAAAAGGTTAAGAAGGCCTGTTAGATTTTGAAGCTGGTTGCCCTGCCCTTGAATCAGTGATTTGGGCATGTGGATGAAATATTAAAGGAATTGCAGAAGATGCTAATCTATTTTCTATATTTGAGGATTATAAGATTCCCAGGGCTCAGTGGAAAATCAGGCACATGGAGGCCAATAAAAGTCTCATTATAAATGAAGAGTATTTCTATTATAACTAAAAGGCTTTGATGGTACAAATTTTTTAATATTCTAAGTACATCTACCAGGCCTAATATATTATGGAAGGCATTTTGTTCAATTGTGCAGTAAATTTAATCATAAGCACATAAATGCATTTTCATTCATCAGTCAGTTCCATCTTCCAGGGGTTTTGTATGCTGATATAAAATGTTGTACATGAAGAGCTTCCTCCCTTTGTACAAGCAGGCTTCACAGAGATGAATCAGAAATTGTAGGGAACATCTGTGTCAAAATTTTGGAACTTCATGCATAATTTTAAAATTAAGCACAGTTAGAATCATAGTTGACTCTGACAAATTGCCATACAAAACAGTAACTTCCTCACAGAAGGTATCTGAGACTAATTAAAAACACATTTTCCAAAGTGAGAAATATAGTGACTTGTTTATTAGGAAATTATTTTGTTCACTGACTGAACCAAATGTCTTTTGGTTAGATTGGAAATCTCATGTCAGGTCATTTATTTCCAGATACTTGTATCAGCGTCCTTTGAATTGCCTAGCTTATGTCAGACCACCACACTTCTATGCCAGTATTAAAGATATGAGGTTTTTGCTACGACCCTGGTCACATTACCTTGAGCACAATTCTGAATGGCCAGCATCCCCTAGTGACCTCATCTTCTCAGAACAGCTGCCCAATTTCCTCTTGGCATCCACAGACAGATATAGATGGCAAGAATCTCACTAGGTGTCTCTACTTTCCCTGAGACACAGAAGATAAGACCTGCCTCCATTGTACCAGTTCATGAGGAAAGGCAACTAATAAGGCATTGCATGCAACTGATACAGAAATCCCTTCTACAGGATTTCTGACAGTGTCTAGGCTCTGTTTGAATATTTTCAATGAGGAGAAACACGTTACTGACAGTAACTGGATAGTGGAGTCATGAAATTTTAGACTTGGAAAGAACCTCACAACTCACCTAGTGCCACAAAGATGATTTCTAAAAACTTTCTCAACATTGAGCTTCTAGCTCCAAGAACAGGTACGTATTAGCTCCCACACTGGCAAATTCTGTCTTCGACAGTTCTAATGCTGAGAGATTTTTTATTATATAGCTTGGTTGTACAGAGTGGTTTTCATGCTATTTCCTCCATTGGTTCTGAGTTCCTTGTGATTGGGAACTGTCTTTACCTTTCTTTATATTTATATATATATATATTTTACATATGTATATTATTTATATATAAAATATATATTTATTTAATATGTATATTTTTATATGTATTAATATATGCATATATTTATGTATGTGTGTGTAGTATACACACATAGATAGATATTGCTACCTATGCTATAGCACTATCTATCTAAATACATAGTATATATAGCATATGGTAGGTTTTCATAAGTATTTATTATCTGACTGATTGTTCATGTCAATTCAAGTTCTACTTTTCTGTCACTTCCACCCAATGGTCCTAATTCTGACTTTTGAGTCCATGGGAATAAGGCTAATGTTATTTCCATGATAGCCCTTCAAATACTTCAAATACCTGTGTCCCTCCTAAGCTTCTTCTCTAGGCTACTTATTTCAATACAAAGACATACGCAAGTAAATGCACCAACTGACATTAAAAAACAAAATCTAACTAAAGATAATAATTCTGAAAAAAGGTTTTAGTGTGATTCCTTTTGGGATAGAACTGAACATATCTGATGAGCGATAACAGAGAACTAAAAGTATTTGTGGCCTCGTGAGAAGTCAACAAATCAACCCAATCTACCAAACTAGTTATGTTGTCTCACAAAAGTATATGCCACAACTGTTTATTTTCTCTTCAGTGGAATACACTAATTACATTTTAGAAAAAAGGAAGACCAACTCAATGAGTGGTATGTGTGGCAGATGAAAGGGAGTTTACATTCTCAGGCAGTCTTTAAGAATCTTTAAAAATGGTTGCTAATTATTTGGGGGGGATGTATTAGGCGGAGCCAAAGAAAACTTGATTGCTTGTCTAGACCTTGTGATGAAGGGGATCATTTACTCCAAGGGGATTAGCAGGGATTTTCCTAATGTTCTGTGGGGTGACTTGAAATTTCCCACCACGGGTGGGAGGAGTAGTGGTGGCTTCCACTGGAAACCCTGCCTGATGCCTTGGCATCATGGGAATTTGCTGTGTCTTCTTAGTGGATGCCAGCCAATTAGCCATGCTTATGAGTCCATGTCATTTAACCATTACCTGAAAGAATGATAGTAAATCTACTCCTCTAATTTTCTATTTTCTTTCTGAAGAGCTGGCATAAACACAAGAAGGAACTATAATTTCATTTTATGCAGGAATGCTGAGATCATCCCCTCCTTGTTTTCCCTTCTGCACACATGCAGCTCTTACAACAGACATTTTTTTTCCCCTTTTCTTACCATAATGGGTCGCATGTGTCTTAATGCTGTTTCCCATGAACTAAGAGTCTGTGAAGATGTATGAAATTATATGTGTGGGGAAAGAGACATTTCCAAAAGTTCCAAAGATATGAGACAAAAGTTAGGGATGTTAGCTTTGTGGCTAATGAAATGCCATAGAAGCCAAATTAAATGCACTTATTTGCGTACATGTCTTTTCTCCTTTGGGGTGGCTTGGTAGTGCAGTGGAGAGAGTGCCAGGCCTGAAGTCAGGATGACCCATCTGTCTGAGTTCAAATATGGCCTCAGATACTTACTAGTTGTGTAACCCTGGGCAAATCACTTAACCCTGTTTACCTCAGTTCCTCATCTGTAAAATGATCTATAAAAGGAAATGTCAAACCATTCTAGTACCTTTGCCAAGAAAACCCCAACATGGGATCACAAAGAGTTGGATATGACTGAAACAAATCAACAACAACTCCTCTATTAGATTGGTGGTTTCTAGAAGTGACTATATATCATGCTTTTCTGTGTCAAACCCAGTGACTTCCATAACACAGGCAGTCATTATGTTTATTTGATAAATTTCATGTTAATTAATGACTGATTACCTTAGTTATACTTCAGACAAGCATTGGGTTGTTTTAAGGGACATGAAATCCAGGGAAAATGCTTTTAACTTTCTTGGGATTTTGCTCTGGGAATGATCTTACTAAATGATATCTTGACGTTGAGTAAGCAGGCACACATTGTTACTCAGGGTTTTAGATAAATGGGGGCATGTGGAATGGTGTGGTTAGAGCATGGAATCAGGGGTGGAAGTAGACTGTGTATGTTCGGAGACACAGTGTTTGTGGTGTTTTCTTACATTTAGTTATTTCCTCATCTACAAAAGGAGCCCTCTCTTGACTATCAATGATGAGTTAGATATTTGGGTATGGTGGGTGCAAGGTCTAGCCCCTGGAGGGTTTTGAATGGAAGTGAGTAATGTAGTAAATTAAATGAGTAATGTAGAATGTAACCAGACAGAGGATGAGAAAATAGAACTTGGGCATTCATTACTGTTTGTTTCCTAAGCAGGCTGTTGAATATGGAGCTATGGATTTAAGGAATGAAAGATGGAGAAGGGCTCATAGGATCCTACATTTAGAGCTGAAAGGAACTTAGAGGTCATCTAACCTTCCCCATTTTACAACTGAGATAAAATGAGATAGATTCATAGCTTTGTTTTATCGATTTAGAACTTGAAAGTATTTAACAGGCAATACAGTTCAACCCCTTTATTTTTATAGATGAGGAAACAGACTAAAATGGTTTAATCACTTGCTTAAAATCCCACAGGTTAGTAAGCAGAATTGCTACCACTTTGACGTAGGTCTTCTGACTCTAAAATCAGCACTCTTACTTGATTAAGATCACACAGGTAAGGTAGTAGATTTGGGGTTCAAAATCAAGTCATCTGACTCCAATTTCCTAATATGGAACTTCAGAGTTAATTATGCATTCAGGATATGAAAATGAGAGCAGAACCCAGGAACTGATTCCAGGTTGGGAATTCGGAGGGGAAGCTCTAGGATTAGACCAAGAGAGACAGCACTGGCCTGTGGAGCTGAGCAGAGAAGGTATGGGGGCCTGGGGTCTGTGTTGAACCCCACAGAGCAATAATTGTGTGCAATGATGATAGAACTCTGATATTAAGAACTTGTGATTGGTGAAGACTTGAGCTGTAGAAGAGGAGTAAGTGCTCAGGAAGAAACCAAAGGACCCAGACTCTAGATATGAACATAATAACATAGGTGGAAGGCACAGTGTATGTGGGAAATGTGTTTTTAACAATGGAAATGTGAGAACAGGACTAGGCATTATTAACAAGAGGAAACAGAATTTTACAGCTGGAAATAGGAAATAACTTTAGAGACCATTTAGTTCCAAATTCTCATTTCGTGGGTGAAGAAAATGAGTCCCAGAGAACTTATATGACTTATTCATGATCACTAGTATAATAGGCATGTATGGTTTGTTTTTTTAAAAGAATATTTCTGAGAATAATACAGATTATGTATATCAAAATGGATATATTTGAATTTGGCTCTGGGGAGGCAAGAATAGATATCACTAGTGTGCCTCACCTCACACTTCTCCCAGGGAGACTTTAATTCCTTCCAGGAGAGAAAGCAAGAGTTTGGAGCCAGAGACTAGATGGTCTATGAGGGGGGGCAGAAAGAGGGAGAGAGAGAGAGGGAAAGAGAGACACACAGAGAGAGACAGAGAAAGACAGAGAGAGACAGAGAGAGACAGAGAAAGACAGAGAGAGACAGAGAGAGAGAGAGACAGAGAGAGACAGAGAAAAAGACAGAGAGAGAGAGAGAGAGACAGAGAGGCAGAGAGAGAGACAGAGAGAGACAGAGAGAGAAACAGACAGTGAGAGACAGAGACAGAGAGAGAGAGACAGAGAGAGAGAGAGAGACAGAGAGATAGAGAGACAGAGAGACAGAGAGAAAGAAAGAGAGAGAGAGGTACCAGACTAGAATTATATTTATCTACTCCCTAAAATTAATAGTGTAGAGGATGTGATTTTCAGGTTCCTACTAGACTCCTCATAGACTAGACTTCCTTAATAGAGGTAAGGTTCTCTTGAATTCTATATACAAGGCTTTAGTTCCTTCATACCAAATGTCAGTTCCACAACAAACACACATAGTTTATTCAAGTCTGTAGAAAAACAGTAATCAGAGAAAGTATGCCTAGGAGAATACATTCCAGACAACGCATGGAGCAAATGAATTCTCTCACTAGGAATGAGATAACTCATCTCAACCGAGAGAGAGAAAGTCTCAGTTCTTACCCAAAGGGAATTTCCCTGAAGTCTCTAGCCTATCATCCTGATGACAGAAACGTAATAGAGAGCGCTATCTCCTTTAATGTTGGCCTCTTCCCAGAGTCATTCTTTCCCTTCCGAGAACTGAAGAGAGGTTGGGATCATGCATTTTTTCTTGAATCTGGAAACCAGAAGACCTTGCAATAGCTCTTCTCTCTAGCTCTCATCTAACTGGCTGCCTCTTATAAAGGGATGGGGCATTGTGCAATCAATTTCCATGAATGAGGAGAGGGTTCACAAAATTGGCCTTTGGGGTCAAGGGTTACACCAGTATGTCAATGGCAAAGCAAGTATATATTACAGATTTTCAGTCTAGTGTTTCTCCTACTGAACCATTTTGCCTCTGGCACCCTATAGGTGACCAGTACCCTCAAGATGTTTTGTGGCTTCTGAAGCACTTTGAAAACCCTAGATCACTATATAAATGCTGTTATCCCCACTGTATTATAATTTTGCAGTTATGCTGGCAATAATAGGTGTTTAATAAATACTGACTATTAAATGTTTGCAATGTGGCAAAGAACCTTGACAGTTCCTGACCTTTCCTTCCATAAGGACAATATCTCATTCCTAGAATATGCTTATAGAATTCTCCTTCCTCAAAACTCAGCTCATGTCACCTTCTATCTATGAAGCATTTCCTAATTCTCCTTTCCATGTGCTAGGATCTTCTCCCCAGAATTTTCTTGTATGTATGCATTTATGTTGTATGTAGTTAAATATGTACATATTTTCTCTCTTTAAGAGAAAATAAGATCCTTGAAGGCAGAGGCTATATTTTTAATTTTTATTTGTATCATCAATACCTAATAGTATACTAGCTCATAGTATGTGTTTAGTAAATAGTGATTGATTGACAGAGGAGGGGAAATATCTTTTCTTTCTAAGTTTGTTGATTAATAAGTGATCCTGCCCTTATAGCTGATGTTACATGGATCCTGAGTAATGATAAATCTTTTCAATCTAGACCTGCTTATCTGGAAAACATCGTAAAAAATGTAAGTGAATCTTAAAATATAATATTTGGAATGACTTGTTTGATGCGATAGCAGCTGCAATTACATGGAGTCTCTGAAAACACAGTAAAAGCCCTATTTAGCACATGATGTGGTCAAAAGAGCCATAAACCACCACCCTGATTCTAGTTCTGACTCTGCTACATACTAGTTGTATACTATAGTGAACAAAGGACTTTGTTTCTGTGGACCTCATTTGTAATACATGGAAGATGGACTAGTTGACCTAAGGTCTCTTCCCTAAACTTCTTTGATTCAAGGATGTGGATATGGTTTGGATGAGTTTTGGTGATCTACACCAGTGGTTAGGTCACCAGTCATTAGACTGTGAACTCCTTGAGATCAGTGACTGCCTTTTGACTTTATTTATATCTCCAGTTCTTGTCACAGTGCCTGACTATGTTGTTTTTGTTTTGTCATTTCAGACATGTCCAACTCTTCATGAATTTATTTAGGGTTTTCTTGGCAAAGATCCTGGAGTAGTTTGCCATTTCTTTCTCCAGCTCATTTTATAGATATGGAGACTGAGACAAACAGGGTTAAGTGATTTGTCCAGGGTCATACAGCTAGTAAGTGTCTAAGGTCATATTTGAGCTCAGGAAGATGAATCTTCCTGACTCCAGAACTGGCACTCTTTCCACTGTACCACCTAGCTCCCTGCCTGGAAAATAGAAAGTTTTTAATAAATGTTAATTGACTATTGACTGAGTGGCTAGTTGGTTTCCAAAGTGAGAGTCATGGACTGACTCCAGGTGGTGTGTGATAATCAATTAGAGTCTGAGAAAATGGGTCTTATCCTATTCTTCCAGCAGTAACAAATTGTAGGGCTTGACCATAACACACTATCAACGCTACCATACTCTGACTTCTCAATCTCTGCATAAGCCCTTCATTGCTTTCTCTACTTCCAAGGTGACCCTTCAGCACAAATATAACCTAACCTAGTCTTTATATAGTAGAGTACCTAAAGGAATAAGCGATTCATGTGCCGTTGGGAAAAATCTTCCTTCTCTCTCAAAACACCAGATTGTTGTCTACTTTCTAGCCAAATAACCTAGAGGCTTTGGGGATATGATAGGCAAATAAGATCCCTGCTTTGCCTATTTTTGTATTGTGTGGCACAGGACGAGTTGCATAGGTTGAACAGGAATGGATGGATCTCTACAGATCTCTGATCTGTAGTCTTAGATTGTATTATCTTTCCTCTTCAAATATGTCCCTCTTCCAAACTTTGTTATTAGTAATAGCTAGCATTTATTTTATTATTGCATTTAGTTTTGCAAAGCTCTTTACATATTATCATATTATCTTCACAATAGCCCTGATAGGTAGGTGCTCTTATCATTCCAATTTTACTGATGAGGAAACTGAGGAAGACAGAGGATAAATATCTTGCCCAGGGTTACATAGCAAATATTTGATGTTGGATTTGAACTCTGGTCTTCCTGACTCCAAATCTGTTGTTCTGCTCACTGTATCACCTATCAGCTTATTACTACGGATAGCGCTGGGGTGCAGGGTATGTTCAGGGAAGTCAAGTACCTTTGGTGTGATGGCTTTGGTTCCACAAATCTCACCTGTAGCTCCAAGAAGCTGCAGCATGAGCAGAGGTGACACCCCAGTAAATCATTTTGGCAGATGATTGAAACCAGGTTGAGGGTAACCAAGGAGTCTTACCTCATTGGTGAGTTAGGAGGGTGTCTACCCCAAGCATGTGAAGACTTACCTTGGTGGAATGGACAGATCAGAACAATTTGAGCTAATGGCCATGTAGGCAGCTGAAGTAGGCAATGAGGAGTGCTTAGAGCTTGGTTAGACACTGAAGTTGCCAAGGTCATCCACTACATCCTGAGCCATCGCCTTAGTCACTGCTGGCAAGATTCTTTCTAGAGTCCTCCTTTATAGGCTGATCCTTCACCCGGAAGATGGTCATATACTTGAGAGCCAGTGTGGCTTCAGAAAGGGCCAAAGAATAGTCTGTATGGTGTTTGCTGCCCGACAACTCCAGGAGAAATGCCAGGAGCAGAAGAGAGGTCTGTACACAACATTTGGAGATTTGATCATGGTCATTGACACTGTTAGTCGTGAGGGATTATGGAAAATTATGTCAAAATTTGGTTGCCCAGAGAAGTTCATCAGCATTGTATGTCAATTTCATGATGGCATGTTTGCCTGGATTCAGGATAGTGGAAAATGTTCTCATGCCTTCCCATTGAGTGAAACAGGGTTGTGTGCTTGCTCCCATGCTTTTTAGCATGATGTTTTCAGCCATGTTGTCAAGTGCTTTAAATGAGGATGAACACAGCATCAAGGTCAACTAGTCTACTGATAGTAAGTTCCTCAATTTGAAAAGACTACAAGCCAAGACCAAAGTGGAGGGAGTGTTGGTGCATGATTTTCTGTTTGCAGATGAGTGTGCACTCGATGCAGCCTCTGAAGCTGAGATGCAACAAAGTATGGATCAATTTTCTGCTGCCTGTGCTAATGTTGGCCTAAATATCAACACCAAGAAAACCACAGGTTCTTCATTAGCCATCACCACACCATCCATATGTGGAACCATCGATTACAACAAATGGAGAAGTTTTGAATACTGTGGATAAGTTCACTTACCTTGGTA